>NW_027397066.1:16574553-16715266 GCF_003265705.2 Callorhinus ursinus | reverse complement strand
TTTCTTTCTTTCTTTCTTTCTTTTCTTTCTTTCTTTCTTTTTCTTTCATGTTTGTCTTTGTTTTTGCTAAGGTGAGTCTCCATTTTCTTGGAACCTGCAGCCTGTAGTGTCTGTTTCAAGAATTACTAGTTCAGTCAATGAATATTTATTGAGCATCTATTAAACACTACATAGTACCCGAGTGTTGTGAGGAAAACTCGAGATTGAGGTTCATTCATCCCGTATTTACCAACAATAAATTTTTGTCTCAGATATGCCTAAACTGGTAATGTGAACATCAATAAACCACCCAATGGGACAGGCCTACATATTTTCATATGTGGCACGGGGCTAGAACCCCCTACTCTACTATTTCATGGCTCCTCTGAAGCTAAAACTAAATAACAGATGAGAACGTACTTTTGAAATGCTAAAATTATGCTTGGAAAGTTCTGCTGTTACCCTTGCTATATAATTTAAAAGAAGAGAAAAACATTTGATTCTGGACAAACTAATTGAAATATCTAAGGAAGGCTGATGGATAAAAGGAAACCTGATGAGAGCCAAGAAATATCAGAACAGTTCATTAGCTTGAATGGTCACCCAAACCCTCTGCTGACTATTCAACTCTTTCTGAATACCCTAGCTGACAGTGTTTTAGACCAGTGGTTTTCCAACTTGACTGTGTATGAGAGTCTTGAGGAAGGCTTGTGAAAACACAGATCACTGTAGCTGGTCTGGGGTGAGGCCAAGAATTTGCATTTCTTTATCCTTTTTTTTTTTTAAGATTTTATTTATTTATTTGACAGAGAGAGAGTACAAGCAGGGGGAGCAGCAGGCTGAGGGAGAGGGAGAAGCAGGCTCCCCCCAGAGCAGGGAGCCCAATGCAGGGCTCCATCCCAGAACCCTGGGATCATGACCTGAGCCAAAGGCAGATGCTTAACCGACTGAGCCACCCAGGCATCCAAGAATTTTCATTTCTAATAATTTTTCAGGTTAAGCTGATGTTGCTGGCCTGGGAAGCACTCTTGAGGAAGTTAAGGGGCCCCTACTCTTACCGAGCTTGCAAAGGAAACAGGGAGAGAAAGGTTGCATGAATGAAAAAAGGAAGGAAAGGAAAGGAAAGGAAAGGAAAGGGAAGGAAAGGAAAGGAAAGGAAAGGAAAAAGGAAAGAAGGAAGGAAGGAAGGAGGGAAGGAAGGAAGGAAGGAAGGAAGAAGGGAAGGAAGGAAGGAAGGAAGGAAGGAAGAAAAAGAAAAGAAAGAAAGGAAAGAAAGGAAGGAAGGAAGGAAGAAAGAAAGCCCTATGCTCCAGATACACATAAGAAAGAAAGAAAGTTTTTACTTTCTAAGATGTGTCTCAGATCTGAGATGCCCAGGATGGAATGTCTTCCACCCACTAACCTGTTCTTCTGGTCTCAGTTTATGACACATTCTCAACCCAGTGCTCAAGTCAAACACTTAGGAGTTTATCTCAGCACCCACACCCAAGCCATTTGTTAATTTATTCAACAAATTATTTAGCACCCTCTATATGTCAGGGACTGTTCTAGATACTGGGGGATAGAGCAGTGACCAAAACAAAGTGTCCAGTGCTCACAGAATTGCAGTTCTGGTATGTGAAATATAAAACACCCAGTAAATAAATAAGTATATAGTATATGGCCTATACTGTAACCAACATATAAGCATGTCACAGCAATCTTCATTGCCACTACCCCAATTTCAGCCATTTTCTCGTGCCTGGTCTACTGAGATGGACTCCGAGCTAGTCCTCCTCCCTCTGCCGTTCCCCAAGCACAATTAGCCACACAATTTTTGGATAATCCTTAAAGTTTGATCAGATTATGGCATTTTCCTACCTAAAACCTCTTGGTGACTTTCCTTTGTGTTTAGTGTTACGTCCAGACTCTATAATTAGCAAGGCAAATGAGACCTCTCCAAACTCTCTTAACTTATCTTATCTCTTCACCCTTCAAAAGGCTCCTGTCATCTTCTTTCTTTGCCTCTGAATGCTAATTTCACTCAGGCCTCAGGGCCTTTGCGCCTGCAGTCTCCCTTCAGTTAAGACTCTTCGTGAATATCTGATTCTCCTTGTCTAAGATAGGTCTTAGATCAAATATCACCTCCACAGAGAAGTAGTTTCTGACCCCACTTCAGGCAAACCTCACTGCCACAACTTTGTGCTTATTATGTGTTTTTTTCCCTCATAGCATATACTGCTGTCTGACATTATTTTGCTACCTCGGGGGTATTTATCACTCAAATGTAAGCTTCAGCAGGAAGACAGTGACTTGTTCACACTTGTTCATTGTTATGTCTCCAAGTGCCTGGAGAAGTGTGTGACATATCATAGGCCCTCAATGACAATTACTTGAATAAGTAAATGAATGAATAAAGCAATATAACGAATTGTCAGGACGTCTCCTCAGATCACTTTGAAGTTCCTTAATGTCAGTGACTGTGCCAATTTCATGTTTACACCCCAGTGTTTACCATGGTACTGTGCATGCATTAGATGCTTCACATATATCTGTAGGATGAGAAAATAAATAGACATTTCACTTCCTTGCACCTCTCCAACAACAATCTATATTAGATGATATTTTTCTTATTTTAAAGGTAAAGATTCAGAGGTTCAAAAAAGTTGAAGGGACTTGCTTAAGTGGGCGCAAAGAATAAGAAAACAAACCCAAACAAAACATAGGCTGATCATCCCAGAGGCTGAGGGAGGGAAGAGTTTAAGAAGATTAAATGTCAGAGGACCAGATGCTGAGGAGCAACTGAACATTGACAAATGGATTTGGCCTGAAGATGGATTTTGAGAACTTTGAAGAGAATGGCATCACAGTGGAGCTGAGGGAAGGGGTGTGAGAAAAGAAAGAGCATAAGTATAGGAGAGATTGCTTAAGAATACAGAGACAAAACTCTTTTTAAACTCAGATGTTATTATTACTTGGATATGGGGGTGGAATTTAAACATATTTGAGCAAAGGTGAGATTATTGCCGGGGGGGGGGCGGTAAAGTCCAGGTTGGGGGCATGAGTTTGGGAGGGAGAGTGCCAGGCAGTGCGGAGAGCTGGGGTCCCAAAATGGCTGCCTCTCCCTCCATAGTTGTGGGGAAGCTGGACAGAGGTGAGAGCCAGGAGGTAAGGCAGTGCACAGGGCCGGCGAGAGGAGCTCATCCAAGACTGGCCCAGTCTCAGTAAGAGGTGATGGAGCAACAGCAAGGGCTCTGCTTACTGTGAGGTCAGAAAGGCCTGGAAGCGTCAAGAAAAGATGATTGGAAGTGGTGGTTCATTTGTTGATGAGTCCCGGAGTGGGTTAAGGGTACAGAGCATTCAAGGGACCTACAGGGAGACAGAGGCACTGGAATAATGAGAGGCCAGGACCTGATAATTGGAGGGGATGAGGTGAATGTCACGGAAGAAAGTCTTAAAGAGTTTTTAAGAAAAATAAACCTTTGGTTATTATAAATAAACCACTTTGGTTACTGGTTTTTGCCCTTTGGTAAATGTGTAAATTTGAGTGAATCATTTCCATTCTCTCCACCTTAATTTCCTCTCCTGTGAAAGAGGATTGCTGTAATTGCTGTAACTTGTAAGTATTAAAAGAGATAATATATATTTAACCGTTACCAGAGAAACTGGATCAAGAGAAAAGCTCAAAAAATGATTGACGGGAATGAGTAAAGGAAAGTCCAAAGAGGGTCTTAGACATCATTTGAAAACTTAAGATTACCTTGGGAAAATGATGGTAAACACATAATCTTGTCCTGCGTCCCCCTGTGAGATTCTGGGTCTGGAGGTCTACAGTGAGGCCTGGGGGTATGCATCTGTAACAAGCTAACGCTCTAGCTGATGCTCTTACCGGCAATGCGTGAATTGTGCTGAGAAGAATCTTGAGAAATGGAGTGGGGATTGATAAGAGCTGCACAGGAAGGAGCCAGCCCTATACAGTTGAAGCGGCACTGGTATAATGGTCACGTTTGACCCTCTAGATCAGGCGTATTAGGAAATACTTGGAAAACCATCCATTTATTCATTCATTGCTTTGTTCACTTGCATTTACAATATTGTATACCCACCATTTCTACCTTGTTCCAAAACATTTTCATCACCTCGGAAGGAAAACCAGTACCATATTATTCCCCATATTCCCCTCTCTCCTGCCCTTGGCAATGACAAGTCTGCATTCTGTCTCTATGAACGTGATGATTCTGGGTATTTCATATAAATGAATCATGCAATATGTGCAATATGTGAAATTCTGTGTCTGGTTTCTTTCACTTAGCATGATGTTGTTGAGATTCATCCATGTTGTAACATGTGTCGGTACCTGATTCCTTTTTATGTCTGAATAATATTCCACTGGATGCACATACCACAGTTTGCTTAGCCATTCATCCACTGATGGACGTTTGGGCTGTTCTCACCATTTGACTATTGTGAATAGTGCTGCTATGAGTATATATGTGTGGAAACTCTTAAATTTCCACCTATATATACTCTGCAGAGGCGTCAGCCTCAGAGATTCTAATTTAACCTACCTGGTGGAAATCATTCATGCAATTGTAATATGGAGTCAGTACTGAGAACCTCTGTTCCAGATGTGGATTTGAAGAAAGATTTCAATCGCTGTGTAATCTACGCACTGTTTAGCAGGCAAGTTCTTTTTCTAAGACTTATGACACATTCCTCTAAAGGGCTTAGTACACGGGGAGTACTCAATAATGTAGGTTGGATAGCTGGAGAAAGAGCTGTGATTCCAGAACAGGTTGGAGTGAACAATTGGTGTGGGTGAATTAGCTCTGTCCTGCCTCAAATGTGACCATAGCACACGGAGTCATAAATGACCTCCTGGAATGTATTCTACCTTTTTCTCTTCAGAAGATTGCTTTCTAGCAAAGCCTGAGGAGAGAGGTAGGGGGTAACACATTTTATACCTGTCAGCCGAATAACGCAGCTGAATGAGCCAAAAATGAGCCTCAGAGACCCCTTGCAGTGATCTGAGAAGGGGTGTTGGGATTTGTCAAGGCTGCATGTGAATAATATCCAGGTAAAAAAGAAAAGGAATTGCTGTGGCAATTATTTTAATGAAAAGGAACACTCAGTGTCAGGCCTATATATTATCCTATCCCTGAACCATGCGTTGATGTCTCAGAAAGGTACGAGCGCCTCCTTTGATGTGAGGCTTTGTACTTGGGTAAAAGCTCACTTCTGAGGAGTTCAAAGTGCTTTCCGTGGACTTTCTCATAGTCCCTTTCAACCCCTTTTTGGGGTAGATGGCAAGCGTTATTCTCATCTTACAGATAGGAAAGCCAAAACACAGAGAGGTTAAGTGGTGTGTTCAAGGCTTATCCTTCAGTCTTTTAGGTTGAGACTCAAGGCTCCGGGCTGCCAGTGTCCCCACCATTGGCCCTGACAGCCCCCTACCCTTTCATCACAAGGGAAAAATATAATAGTTACTTTAAAAAAGAAAAGTATCTGCCAATAGGGGAAGGTGGATATTTTCAATTTAGTACCGTCAACTGCCTGAATTGAGTTTTCTGTCAGGGTCACAATGTCATTATTGATTCATAGCACGGGGGAGTTTTGAATATAATACATGTGTATAATACATATTATATATAGTCATATGTTTTAACATATGCTAGATCTATATTGCTACTATTTCCTGAGGAGATTTGAAACAAAAAACACAACTTCTCAAGCCCCAGCATAAAGTACCTACTGGATCAGAATCTCCTAGAGTGTTTGCTGAATATCGATTTTTTTCTTTTCAAAGCCAAAAAATTAATTCTGAATCACAGTTCAGATCATTTCTCCATTCCATAAGATTGTCAGCCAAAAAAATTAGGGTCTATTTGCATTTATAATCTATGAAAAAAATCTAATTTTTAAAAAATTGTAAAGACTAGGTCTATTTTTATGTAACTGTCACTCTTGTTAGAGAGGTCAGTATCAAATTTTGTGTCTTAACACATGGCTCCTGGAAAACCAGTGGTCAAATTCAGCAAAAGTGTAAGTTGCTGGTTCATGGGACAGGCATTTTTGGTGACCGACGCTTCCTGGAAAGATTAGGTATCCACCTGCACACATCACTCATTGTCATTATCTCAGATGGAAGTTTCAGGGCAGAATAAAAAATGAACCACATTATAACTACAGGGAAGAAATTTCATGCTACATAGAACTTTCCAAGTCTATATAATTGCTGTTCGCTATTTTCATTATGATCATCAGCACTTTTATGCATATGTTAATATTTTTTAACAGTATTGGGATTTTGAACAAAGAGTGTAATTGTCTAGATGCTTTTGTGACCACCTGTGGTCTTACAGAGAAATATTCCTGGAAAATAAAAATGCAAAAAAGGAATGAGATGATTCAGCCTTTCCAAACAGTTTACTGTTCCCTTTACACTTTTAGAAAATGTGTTGCTTGGATAAGATCTCTACTAAAAAGCCTTAAGGGATATCAAGAAATCACCACTCTGAACCTTTCCTTATTAAAAAATACACAGAAACCAGCTTTGTCACAAGGCAGTGCTCTCGGTTATCGGGAAGCTATTATGCTTGCATAAAATAATTAAACCACTGACTGTAGGCTTATTGAATATTTCAAAGGGAAAAAAATTCTTCCATAGAAAAATATTGCACAAGTCTTAACATAATCCATGTTATTGGCACAGTTTTTCATTACCAAAATGTTGCTACATTTTGAGACACCATGCTGATTTGAAGAGTGATCAAATTTAAATAAAGATATTGTGCATATTCTAAATGAACACTTACAAATCATCCTCTCATGTTAATGTATTTAACTCAGAGAAGAACAACAAATTTGTGGGGGGAGTGGGTATTGGATCAAAGGGGAAGATAACTGTTACCTGAGAAGAAATCCTAGATTATTTCATGCTTCACTGTCAAGAGGGAGGACACAGATTCAAGGATCGAGGGTAGTTGTAGTTACCTTGATTAAGGCTAACTGTTGTTCTTTATTACTGTACTGAGGCTGAGGTCTCTCAGAACAGAAAAATGTTCATGTTCAAGCACCACAATTTGTCAGACAAGTTAATCTTGGACAAGTCACATAATCTTTCTGTGGTTCAACTTCATTGTTTGTAAGATGGTTAAAGTAGCAATTCTCTCACAAGTTTGCTAGGAGGCTTAATTATTATTGGACATGCAAAGTATTTGGCACAGTGTCTATTACATAGGAGGCATTCATTTTCACCCTCAATTAGATGTATCTCTGGGGCCATTGTGGTTAGTTATCCCTAAAAGAATTGTCCCCAGTCCCTGTTCTTTGAAAATCCTCTATGAGCAAAGAATCCATTAAAGGGGAAGCAAAGGAAAGAAGTGATATTCATAGGTGCCTACTCCGTTCTAAACACTCTGCTAGATACTTGATATACAGTATTTCATTTAATGTTTTTGCCAGTCTTTACAAGGTCAAGAAAATAAACCTTAAAATGATTTTTATTTGCCAAAGTTCACAAAGTTAAAAGATTAGGGAGCAAGTATTTGAAACTTAGTCTGTCTGCAAAGTTGGAAGGCAAGAGACTCAATGCTCACAAACATACCATTGACTTCATCTTCCTCCAACTCACTGCATCCCCAGTACCATCGCTAATTTGTGGGGCTGCTACTTTGACCTTTGACACTTCCATTTCAAACTACAGGCTTTTTTTTTTTTTCTGTCAGCTTTTTCTTATCTAAGTCTCTTTTCAATACATGTGTGTATATTACCATGTTGGAAGCATACCCAATTTAACAGTATAATTACCCCAAGGATTGAAATTTTCAGCCTCTTTCTTTCTACTGAGTTGGCTGTTACATATATCAGAATATCTAGTCATTTCTACCCTAGAATTAAAAGAAAGTTGAGTTTTTTAGTCTAAACTGAAAAGAAAATTTGTCCATTAGATTGTTCAATGTTGTATGGACAAAGTATATGGCACTTACTAGATTTTTTACTCATTGACCACTTGTGTTGGCATTATAGGTGGAGATACAATAGCAAAAGCATTGACTTTAAAATTATTTTATTCAGGTTCCAATCACCCTCAACCATGTAATGGATGTGTGACTTTGCAAGTTGTTTAACCTGTTGGAACATCAGTTTTCCAGATGAATTTGAACAATAATAGTACCTATGCCATAGAGTGACTTTTTGGATAAATGTTATATAAAATCCTTATACTGTGCCTGGCCTGCATTAAGCCTGTCAAAATGGTACATGACATCAAGAACTGCTGAGCTCCCCACCTCTCAACTGGACTCCATTCCATTAACATCTATAATAGGGGTAGATTAATCCCAGAAGGTAAATTAGATACTTGAGCTCTCCTATGAAAGAGAGAAGGACATAAGCTCATATATACCATTACCATACCATTTGCCTGGCTAAAAAACAAAACACACACACACACACACACACACACACACACACATACACACACACAAACAAAAACAAAAAAAGAACAGCATTTGGAAATGCTCCAGTTATCAAGGCTTTGGGCAGGCTGGGCAATCACTAGTGAACCACCAGATGTTCAGAGAAACCCAATTAACAACTGTATGCAAAACTTGTCTGAGCACAGCTTAGAGGGGTCCTTTGCTTAGAGTCTCACAAGGTAGCAATCAAGATGTTGGCCAGGGGTGAATTCTCATTTGGAGTTTGACTGGGGAAAGAGCTGTTTCACTGCTCATATGATGGCTGACAGCATTTGATTCCTTGTGACTATAGAATTCATGGCAGCTTGCTTCTTCAAAGCCAATGACAGAGAAAGAGAGAGAGGGAGAGAGACTCTAGCAACACAGACACTACAGTGCTATATAATGTAATCATGTGCATTTCCTCACCTTTGCCACATCCCCTGGGTTACAATAAAGTCACAGGCCCTGCCCAAACTCAGGGGAGAAGATTACACAACAGCACAAATTTTAGCAGGTCAGGGTCAAGGAGGACCATGTGAAGCATCTATCTGCCCCATGGCTCCTTCAGGCCCTTTTATTCTTGGTGGGTCCTCAGTTGCTTCTTTTGAATTTCCAGTTTCAGCTCTGACATATTCTACTTCTCCTCCTCTGACCCCTATTACTTATTTTGGACATTATTCTTTCCTCAAAAACTTATCACATGTGGTTTACAGGGATTTTGCATGTTTGTCCATGGAACACATGTTTAATTAAGCACATACTATATGAAGATGTTGTAAAACCATGGAATATACAAAAATGAGCAGAAATAAGGAGCCAAAGCAAAGCAAAGCATTGTATTCATAGAGCTTACACTTAAAGCTCCATGAATTTGTGATACCTGTTTGCTTACCTAAATTAGGAATGAATAGAAACAGATGAGTAATTATAATTCATCCAAGTGCTGTGAAATGTGTACAGTGAAAGCAATGTGGTGTAGTCAGGGCAGTCAGGGAAGACCTGGGAGAAGAGTGGAACTTCAGAAAACCAGTCTATCCCTCATTGCCTGGACAAAGACAAGGAAATGACATTTATTTTCTCATTTTAACCTCACAGAAACATAATAAATAATATTAGTGGCCACATTTAATAATAATAAAAAAAACGAGATCAAGTAGCTTCTAAGTCACAAATGTGAGATTTCAGACCCAGTCTTCATCCCACTGATTTCAGTGCCCTGTTTTGTGATTCATATAGGAGAGGAAGGTGTTTGTTTCTCTTTCCATTCATCTTATCCATTATTTGGAAATAGTCTTCATGGAATAAATTTGGGCCAATTATCAATCTATGCTAACTTTTGATTCAGTAACATTCAAGAACTTTTTTTTTCTAAAATACATTTGAATTTTAGTGGGGCATAAACAATATTCAATTTGTCCTCTTACAAGTAATGAGATGGAAGCTTTAATTATTGTTATGAGGACTTAGCAACTTAAATAAACAGGTCTCAGAGATGCATCTCATTTAAATGTGCATTTTAATAAAGCATTTGTTCTAAAAGTTGAAAAATATTCTAATAGTTTCAACTAACCTCAAACTTAAGTATTTCATGATGCATTAAATGGAATATTTTTAGAATCAGAATTCATCAACATTGGTGCAGAATTAATATTCTATGTCTCAGTTTGATAGAGAATTCAACTGGAAAGACATTTTCCTCTCTGTGGGATTGGTATGTTTATATTCAGTATTATAATTAGAAGAGATACATAGGCGATCACAAATGGCTTCTTCCCAAACTCCATCTTTCTACTGGTAGAAATACAAATGTGAGCTATATGTCATTGTGGTAAAGCATTATGACTAGTAAACATTTGTCTATCCAAAAAGCAAAGAGAAGTATTCAGATTACTGAACAGTTTATAAGGAAGCTGTTTTAGAAGTGGCTTTGGTCTTTAGCCATTGATACCTGGTTTTGGTGGAGTGGTACAGAGGGAAATTGCCAGTATTTGGTCATCTTTCACAATTAAGAAAAATGAATGAAAAATGAAGATGAACTTTTTATTAAACTATTGAGCTAACTAAATGGGCCAATGAAAAGTTTCTTTCTGCCGTAGAAAGCCATTTCAGCAAGTAGTCTCCTTGTTAACAATTCATCCATGTTTTACAACTTGCTAGAGCTCTCCATATGTCAGTGAATTCAGTAAATAGGCAGTGAAGTCTATCCTCCTGGTCCATGAGGCTTGGCACATGTCATTTCCTACCAAAAACCGACCAGTGATCTTCTCCAACCAATAAAGCCTCTAGCTATTCATGCACTAAAGCACTCTAAAGAACAGGATTTTTGTTTTGGCTTTGATTTGGGTTTTATATCCTCAGTAATATTTTATGCTCAGAAAATGAAAAGATATAAACAGGTTTATAAAACCAGTTGCTGAAGGACCAGAGTAAAGGATTTGACTGTGTTTGCTTGTGTGTTGTTTTCTGCACTGCAGAAAGTATTTAAGGCGACTATTAATTATAGGTGGAGAGTTTCTAGTTCCTGGATTCATCCATGTGAGGCTCTCATAAAAAGATTGATCGATGACTCCCATAACCCATTCTAACTCTGAGAGTCCCAGATTCCAATGACTCTGGGATGTGTTGGGGATAGTCCCAGTGACAAGGAAGCCAACCTACTTTCTTAGCAAGCTCATTTGTAGGTTTCATGCACAATGCCATTTGCCTAGAATTTGTGAGTAAATAAATAATGACATTTCCACAGATATATAAATTTGTTCCATTATTTTTATCTTTAGACAGTAAAAATAACTCTTTGACCTACATGTAAAGCTATTCTATAAAAGTTCCTGAAATAGGGGCGCCTGGGTGGCTCAGTTGGTTAAGTGACTGCCTTCGGCTCAGGTCATGATCCTGGAGTCCCGGGATCGAGTCCCATATCGGGCTCCCTGCTCGGCAGGGGAGTCTGCTTCTCCCTCTGACCCTCCTCCCTCTCATGCTCTCTATCTCTCATTCTCTCTCTCTCAAATAAATAAATAAAATCTTTAAAAAAAAAAGTTCCTGAAATAACTAAATAGAACTCTATTTTTAAATCATCATTATATTTTTTATTATTACAATTAATTAGTGAAAATACTCTTATACCTTATATCATATAGAGTGGTCTCTATTATCAAGCAGTTATTTTTGCTCAGAGAATAAATATAGCTAAGGAAAGTACCAGTTACTTACTTCTATGAATCACCTTGAGGAAAGTGACACATTCTTCACAAATAATGGTTATGATATCGATGTAGGTTAACAATAATAATAATGACTAGGGCACCTGGGTGGCCCAGTCAGTTAAGCATCTGTCTTCGGCTCAGGTCATGATCCCAGGGTTCTAGGATCAAGGCCCGTATTGGGCTCCTTGCTCAGTGGGGAGTCTGCTTCTCCTCTCCCTCTGCAGCTCCCCTCCTTGAGCTCTCTGATTCTCTCTCAAAAAAATAAATAAAATCTTAAAAAAAAAAACAGTAATAATGACTAACTATAAGCACTAAACATGTGAGACATTCTGCTCAGTATTTTATATACATAAACACATTTAATCATTGTAACAACCTATGAGGTGGTAATGATTATTATCCCCATTCTACAGATGATATCACAGGGGCAGAGTCTCAAAAACAGTACAGTATTTGCTCACAGTGTCACCTAAGTATAGTGTTTATCAATTGCAAGGGTTTTTCTTACACAGGATTGTTTGGTTAGTTTTGGCTTTGTATCTGTGATGGCCTCCCAACAATCTTGAGAGGTAAAGAAGTCAGGGAAGTCATTCCTATGCCCACAGTACAGATGAACATACCGCAGTTTTAGTGGCTAAATGCTCTGCACCATATCTTCTATTGACTCTGTGGTGGGAAGCCTAGAGCTCAATCCTTGTGGTTTCTAGTTGGTAGCTCAAAGCCCCTTGTAGAGCTGAAACCAAGACAAATACAAAGCCCCAGCCCATTCCAGAGAGTGACAAATCCTCATGAATTTCTTCCCACATGAATAAAAGCCCACTGGCTAATTTCCAAGGCCTCTCTGATTCATTCATGTCATTTCTTGACAGAACCCCTCTTACTCCATCTGGCTTATTCCTCTGTGATGACTGGAGTTTGTTAGAAGCTTTATTCTATACTTCTGCCTTTAGTCCTTATCTGTTTGACCTGAAGACTCAACCATAAGCCTTTAACTTGACTCTCAACCGCCTCCCCCCATTTAAGTGTCAGGGGATGAATCTGTTAGCTCTTCAAATGTTCACCATACAAAAGGAGAGGCTTTTACAAAATAATGTATCCTGATTATAAAAGGTAACTCATGCTTGCTTTAGAAAAATTTGGAAAGGCATGAATAAAAAGTTGTGTGTTTTTCAAACTACTCAGTTTACCACTATTAAGTTTTGGTTATATATATATATATATATATATGCTGAGTAATTTTTCTTTGAGCATACACACAATTTAGATTGCACTGCACATACCATATATAAAATGTCTTTCAATTTTCATCTAACTGTATATCACCCACACTTTCTCATGTCATTAAATATTCTTCGGCAACATCATTTTTAATAGCTCTATAGTATTCCTCATATATCAGCCTGTAAGAATATACATTGATTTAATCTAACCAGGTCCTTACTGTGGCCTATTTAGATTCTTATTTTCAATTTTTCACTAGTGTAAATAACAACGAGAGGAACATCTTTGTGGATACATATCTGATTGCATGTGTTGTCATTTCCTTTGGGTAGACTTTGACAAGAAAAATCATATTAAAGCAAGCATATGATTTTAAGGGAAAAATGTCTCAACAATGTTTCAAGAGATCACTGTCTCTAAGATGCATTCTTGCACTGTAAGGATCCATGGGGAAGGCATTTTGGAGGTAGCTACTCCATTGGGAAGTGATTTTTCTTCCACTCTCACCTTTGATTCCCCAGTTGCTCTTCCTTTAGAAGCCCCTATACTCCTATTTAATCTACCATCACCTTCCAGACTTACATGGAAGCCAGGAAGCCTTTCCTGATTTACTGTACCACAATTTACAAACCTGGGGTTTCTCAGACAAAACAATATAGCTTTAGGCTAAGGACAGTAAAGCAACAACAGACAAAAGGGGATAAATGAGCATCTGCCATCGGCTCAGGTCATGATCTCAGGGTCCTGCGATGGAGCCCCACATTGGGTTCCCTTCTCAGTAGGGAGTCTGCTTCTCCCTCTGCCCCTCCCCCCTGCTCGTTCTCTCTCTCAAATAAATAAATAAAATCTTAAAAGGGGGTGAGGGGAACAAATGACATTTGGAAAATCCTGTTGGTGAACAATTTTATTGGCAAGAGTAATTTGCTGGGAGAGACTGAATTTTAGAAAGTAATCTTTGCTCCATGGAATCTGTTGTGTGTTGTACTTGGCCTGACTCTGTAAAGGAATGTGGGAATTTTTCTTGCTGCTACTTTTGAAGTGTGATGGCATGGTAGGACCAGGAATTAATTTTTAATTGCCTTTACTCTAAGGTACTTTGAAGATCTATGTGGATAAAATCCCTTTATTATCCATTTTATTGTCTTCATAACACTCATAAGGATGTGCACTCATTCATGTGCTTGTTTATGTCTATTTCCTTGTTAGAAGGTAAAGTCCATGAGACAGGTACCTTGTCTGATTTCTTCCCTTTATATTTCCAGCACACAACACAGCAGAGAGCATCGTTCTGATCTCAAATAATATTGGTAGCATAAATGAATGAAAAGATTGTTATCTTTCTCTGACCCTTTGAATATCTACATTTTTAGTATATAATAAATTATGTGCTGAGTTTTTGTTTTGTATATGGCATCAGGGATTTTTCTTTGCATATGTGCATCTTCACAGTTTTCTCAAATGCTCTTGAAGGACAAAGGGGCATAATTTAGAGAAAAATGTACACCAATGAATGCATATCTTAAAGGGCAAACTCAATGACCATTTATTAGATATGTGTTTGCTAACTGGAAGCTAATTAAAATTATGTCAATTTCTGATTTTCAATACCACATATAACTTACTGGATCTGGCATTTTCAGATAAAGCTTGCTGACATTTTATCTTGAAACTCTCTTTCAATCAGCATAAAGCCATGCCTGTCTCAAGTCTGGTTAATATAAAAATTTGAATGAGGAGAAAAACCATTTCAGTGAGGAAAAAAAAAGTCAGCAGAATCAATGATTTGCTGGTTAAGATTCAAATGTTACATTTCCCCCTTGATAGATTTGAATGGTTGTAATATATTTTAATGGAAAAATGAATCAAATTTGCCTTATGAAAAGTAATGTGGTTATATAGGTACAAAGGCAGTCCCACCTGCCCAGCTCTTTGATAATGGCACTCCTCTTTTGAAACCCTTGAAATCCACATTGCCATCTGTGTTATTTATTATGCCTACTTTGTGTTGCTTCTTAAAAAATCCTTAATGCAGAGCTTAGAAAGTAAAGAGAAAATGCAAAATCAAGACCATTAAAGTATGACTGAAAAAGCCATTTATTTTCATTAAACATGACTTTAGACTATCTGGATTGAAACCTAAACATCTTTCCAAGTGAAATGTTTAATTTTCTTTTTCCCTTCAGTCTCTGCTGATATTAAGACAGTATGTTGACAATACCTCCTCCCTGAAGTTGCCCTCCTCTCTGAGCCCCCAGCACATTGGATATGCACCACCTCTAAGCACCTACCATAGCTTGTTGAAATTACCTGTTTCAACAAATATTAACTGAGCATGCTGCGTGCCAGTCACTGTGAAGTTGTTAAGATGGAGAAATCCCTGCTTCATAGAACTTACATTCTAATAGGCAAATAGATCTATGATGTATTGTTAGGTAAATGAATGTTGTGAAGATAGATGAAACAGGTTAAAGAAATGGAGGATGATGCGGGGGGGCACTATTCTAGGCTTGTCAGCATGAGGTCCCTGAGGAGGAACATTGGATCAGAGACCTGAGCACAATGAAGGAGCACTCCGTAAATATCTGAGGAGAACGCTATGGACGGAGGAGGACATGGGAAAATGTAAAGGCCCTGGGACAGAAGCATGCCCTCCCTATGTGTTTGGCAAGAGGCAAGAAGGCTGATAAAACTAGAGCAGGGTGTGTGAGGATTAGAATCGAGGAAATGAGGCAGAGAGAGAGACAGCAGTCAGTTCTCCAACTGCCATTAGCACAGGGATCTTAACCTGGAGTAGGTGGGCCAGAGCGTTCAGGGACTCCGGGAACCTAGATAAAAAGAATATTTTATAAGTATTTTCATCAACCCAAACAGGAAGTTAATCTTTCATTTAATTATACATTTTTTAAAAGATTTATTTTAGAGAAAGAGGAAGCAAGAGCATGTGGGGGAGGGGAAAGAGGCAGAGGGAGGGAGAGGAAGAACCTCAAGCAGATGCTGAGCGCAGAGCCCCACCTGGAGCTCAGTCCCAAGACCCTGAGATCATGACCTGAGCTGAAATCAAGAGTCGGACGCTCAACTGACTGAGCCACCCAGGTGCCCCTCGTTTACTTATAAATGAAGACAACAAACTGCAATATTAATAGCAGCATCTGTGACTTCATAACCAATAGACTTTAAAGTATTTCATATCCTGTTATAATATGGATATCTTGAAATGCTTTTTATATTCTTTACTAGTTTGAAATTATAATAATTATTAGATCTGTTGCTAGTGTGTCTTTAATATGTTGATAACTCTATTGTAATAGAGCTGATTTACTTTATAACCTTATATCTTATTCTATATATTCAAACATGTTTCTGAGGTATGCACAGGCTTTACCAGACTACCATGATGTCCATGGTACAAAACAAGCTTAATATTAAAAAAAAAAAAAAAAAAAACAAGCTTAATAACCCTTGCAATGGTAATGATTATTGGAGGTCTGAACCAGATTTTTTAAATAAAATGGAATAAGATGCAAATAATCACAGTGCATGATATACAGTAAGTAAAAGTATATTATTAAGTATAAGTTCGGTAAAACTTTTGTGTAAGGTGTGTGTGTGTAATAATAATTTTTAAAAGATTTAAGTGAAAAGCCTATTGACAAGAGACAGGAGGATTCTGAATTACATTTGTGAATCTCTGTGAGGAATCACACAGTCCTCAGAACATAGAAGTGCCCCATATACATTTATTTTTAAAGATATATTTATTTATTTGAGAGAGAGAGAGAAAGCATGCATGAGCAGGGGAGTGGAGAGACAAGAGTCCCAAACAGACTCCAAGCTCAGAGTGGAGCCTGACCCGGGGCTTGATCCAGCAACCCCTGAGATCACTACCTGAGCCAAAATCAAGAGTTGGATGCTTAACTGACTGAGCCACCCAGCCCCACCCCCATACACATTTCTTGATGCTGACATGCCTGACAAGCTGCTTTGAGGCTCATCCCTGTACCAGTGCTTTTGATTCTTTCCAGCCCCCTTCCCTGGGCTCTTGCTCTGTCAGCATTAACCTCCCTCAATCATGGCCCTCTTTCCTGAAATCTTGTACTCTCTCCTTTCTTGTATTTGCATTACATATTATGAATGTATCCATTCAGTATTAGGAGACAAGGCTTCATTTGGAATTTGAAAGATAATTAGAGATTTGCTAAAAGAACATCTAAGACAAAAGACATACCAGTGAGATGAGGAAAATGTGAGCAGTGAATAAGAAAAGGGAAATACTTGCTAAGCACCATCTGGGTCAGGTACGGTGAGTGAGGCCCTGTCCTCTGGGACACCGCCTCAGAACCCATTATATTCCAGCTTCGTTCCCCCACTGCACTGAAATAAACCTGTCGGGTTACCAATGACTTCCTTAATCCCAAGCTCATTGGAAGATTTTCAGTCTTCATTTTACTTGACCTTTGCCTATCTCTGTTTCTGTTTTGCATGCCTTTTTGGTTCATGCCTTCCTAATCAGTGAGATCAAACTACTTAGTTACCTAATTTTCTCTTTCCTTTTTCTCCTTCACTGCTCACATTTTTCTCATCTCACTGGAATGTCTTTTGGATGTTCTTTTTAGCGAATTTCTAATTATCTTTCAAATTCCAGGTGAAGTGTTGTCTCCTCAGTGAACTCTCTGTACCTTCCTTGTCCCCGTCATGCCTTCCCACAGTCCTCTGGAGGTAATTACCTCATTCTCTCTATGACCAGACCTCATATATTATATAAATTGCTATCCTATTGCATTTTAACCAGTTATCTTCTTATGCACCTTCTGTGCTAGGCTGAGGAGTTTCCCTGAAGACAAGGAATAACTCTTAACCCAAAGCTTTGCACAGCATATACGCTCCAAGAACGCTTTTGAGTGACTATATGAATGAACGAATACATAAATAAATAAAAGAAAGAAATCCCTCTGTTCCTTCAACAATTAACTCCAGATCTTGGAGCAGTGCCTAATACGGAGTAAGTTCTTAATAATAATTTATTGAATAAGATATTTCACTCATAATAGGTAGGCATAAAAAACTGTTGAATGATATATATCTTTTTTTTTTAAGATTTTATTTTTAAGTAATCTCTACACCCAACATGGGGCTCGAACTCACAACCCCAAGACCAAGAGTCACATGCCCTACCAACTGAGCCAGCCAGGTGCCCCCTTGAATGATATATAAGAAATAG
Organism: Callorhinus ursinus; assembly: GCF_003265705.2. Lineage (NCBI taxonomy): Eukaryota > Metazoa > Chordata > Mammalia > Carnivora > Otariidae > Callorhinus > Callorhinus ursinus. Next base: position 16,697,204 of record NW_027397066.1, on the reverse strand, counting down.
TTCTTCAATTTGGATATATTTTGCTTATAAGACACATATCCCATAGCCAACCATTATTACCAACTGTCACCTAATTCCTTTTACTAAATTCTTCTTTACCTATAATATAGTAGTTGATAAAGAACTATTTTATAAATAGATTAAAATATTGTCTTTATCAAAACATTATTTATGATCAGTTTGATTGTGCAATTCAACGAGTCAACTGCATTGCTATTCTGTGTGTACAGCTCCTCCAAAGTGACACTGAAGATTTACACCACTGAAGTTAAAGCCTTTGTTAGGAAATCTGTACCTGTACTTACCAGGAAAAGAAAAAAAATAATATCTCCTACAGATGACAGAGTGTGAACACAGGCATTCATTCTACCCAGCAATTTATCAGTAACGTAGATCAAGGCCCCTTGTCAAATACAAGCATTGGGGTAAAGAACAGATAACTTCATCTCATTGAAGAGAGCATTATTAACCTACTCATATTCTTTAAGTGTGCCCTTGTCTATCAGGCAGCTCTCTTTCTCCCTCTGATTGAGTGCATGTGCTTATCTGTGTCTTGACATTGACCACAATTGGGAAATTCAGGCATCTGTGCCCCAAGGTTTGAACACTAGAGATAAATGGACCAGAGAGGCCACAAATTATTAATATTATTGCAACACCAAATGCCACGCTACCCTCTCCCTCACCTTCTGACAAATGGCTTCCCGTATTTGTCAGATGAAATAAATGCTAAAGCGGTATTCTCAATGGTAGGCAGAAACATTTAAAGAGAAGTGTAATCATCTCAAATGTCCCTGTAAATACACATGGTAGTCCACTGAGCAGAACTCAGTGGCTACCTATCTAATTATCACAAAGAGGAGTAATAACAACCTATTTTTCAGGAAAGAACCAATTCAGTGTTGAGGCACAGTTCCAAGATATACTGGATCATTACAACCTTCAACTCTACCAAAGAAATGTGTGTGTGTGTGTGTGTGTGTGTGTGTGTGTGTGTGTGTATATTCCCCGCCCATACACCTGGATATTTTCTCTATACAAGTTATTTGTTCTTAAATTCTAAATTCTTTTTTTTAATATTTTATTCATTTATTCATGAGAGACAGAGGGAGAGAAGGAGGGAGAAAGAGAGAGAGAAGCAGAGGGAGAAGCAGGCTCCCAAGGAGCAGGGAGCCCGATGCGGGACTCGATCCCAGGACCCTGGGATCATGACCTGAGCCGAAGGCAGACGCTTAACAACTGAGCCACCCAGGTGCCACAAGTTATTTGTTCTTAATCAATTAAGCAGTATGCCTTGGGAGATAGCACCTTGGGTCGAATGTAACAAATATCCCCTGAACTTAGAACTACTTTATATGAGGGAGATCCATATGTACAAAGAGCTTAAAAGTTTTGTACTTAGAAAATGTGTAGAAACCATTTTTTTAAAATTAAATGAGACTCATTTACCTAATTTTAGTGGATTAAGAGAACAAGAATAAATTCATAGGCCTTTAAGAGAATCTGGCCATATCTCCGATTTATAAAATTCAGCAGAGTGCTCTGTGGAAATGAAGTGTCTAAGACTGGAAGGAAGAAGATATTTCAGAGAGTAGGCCATATGAAGAAAGAGAGTGTTTATTTATTTATTTTTTTTAAAGATTTTTATTTATTTATTTGAGAGAGAGAGAGAAAGAGATAGAAAGCACGAGAGGGAAGAGGGTCAGAGGAAGAAGCAGACTCCCCGCCGAGCAGGAAGCCCGATGTGGGACTCGATCCTGGGACTCCAGGATCATGACCTGAGCCGAAGGCAGTCGCCTAACCAACTGAGCCACCCAGGCGCCCAGAAAGAGAGTGTTTATATCTGATCGATTTAGGTTGTTATATTACTATCCTAGGGAGGCTATAACACATTACCATAAACTGGGTGGCCTAATGCTGTGGAAATTTCTTCTTTCATTAGTTCTAGAGGCTAGTAGTCTGACATCCAGCTGGAATGAAGGCCATGCTCTCTCTGAAGGCTCTAGGGGAGAATCTTCCCCTTGCTTTGTAGCCTCTGGTGGTTGCTGGCAGTCCTTGCGATTCATGGCTTTTAGGGGCATCGTTGCAATCTCTGCCTCTTCCCTCCACGGCTGTCTTCCATCTGCACGTGTCTGCCTCTGTTTCCAAATCTTTCTCTCCTTCTAGGGACACCAAATGATTTTGGAGCCCATCTTAATCCAGTATGAGCTCATCTGAACTGATTTCATCTGTAAAGGCTTATTTCCGAATAAGTTCACATTCTGAGAGTCTGGGTCAATGTGAATTTAAGGGGTTGGGGGAACTCTCTGTGCCATCCAACCCAGTTGCTGGACTGCTTTATTTAGACACATGGTTGGTTGAATGACTCTGAGCCATACCCAACAAGGGGACTACAACTGCTTGGAAATATACAAAGAAATCTCAGGAAGTAAACTAGAGTTAGACTCTCAGAACTGTACCGGAGAGCCAAACCAAATGGGAAAAACAATCAGATAGCTGTAAAAATACCAGTAATTCAAAGTGGTTCTGTGAATATTGGCATTATATATCCTTCTTCACTTACTTTTCAATATTCTTAGGGTTCATGTTTGCTTGTAAAACTGTTTTGTTTGCAACGAGCATTGCTTCTGTCCGTGTGTCATTTTATACGCTTCCCCCTTCCTAAGTAACCACCCCTTGATCTTTATTCTTAGTGATATGACCTGCCCATACCTCCTAGGTACACTGGACTGCTGTTTCCTGGCCTGGAAACTTCTGTCCAGCTGATCCCTCAGCCTGGACACTTTCCCCAGGGCCCTCCTCCTGCATGCCTTTCTTGGGTTTGCTTATCTTTTTTTTTTTAAAGATTTTATTTATTTATTTGAGAGAGAATGAGAGATAGAGAGCACGAGAGGGAAGAGGGTCAGAGGGAGAAGCAGACTCCCCGCTGAGCAGGGAGCCCAATGCGGGACTCGATCCCGGGACTCCAGGATCATGACCTGAGCCGAAGGCAGTCACTTAACCAACTGAGCCACCCAGGCGCCCGAGTTTGCTTATCTTTTTATTCTCTTCTCAACTGCTACCTCCTAAAGAATGACTCCCTGGGCACCGTGGACACCTTTATTCTGAGCTGGGCATCCACCCTCCATCTTTTGTATTACCTAGTGCAAAACATTCTCTTCGTGCTTACCAACCAGCTTGACAATTACCTGTTAATATATCTGCTTTCTGCCAATACGCTATGAGTTCTTGGAAGGCTGGGAAGGTATGGCCAGCACGTAGAAGGTTCAGAAAACTTTGTGTAGGCAAATGAAAAAGTAAATAATTGTCTGAAGGTCAAACCAAGGTTAGGCACCTAGTAGAGAGTGAGTGAGGAACTGCGTTTGACCTCAGAAAGCTGGAATGGATGGTAGGTGATGTGCCTACAAACCACCGTGTTTTGAGACAGTCTGTAATGCCTGAAGAGAGGCAGCATAGAATACATTAGGAAATTAGCAGATTGAATAACTATTTCAATTGTGGTGTGATCTCTGAGATTTGGTGTCAGATATGGTATAGTATTCAACCTGGGCATTGAGGAATAGCTATTTTTTGCAGAGATGGGTCAGTGGGGCAGGTGAGGGGGCTGGAAAGTTAGTAAAGAAGGATTTTTTTTTTTTTTTTTTTTTAAGAGAGGGAGAAAGAATGTGCCAGCCAGGGATGGGGGGAGGGGCAGAGAGAGAATCCCAAGCAGGCTCCACATTCAGCACAGAGTCTGACCTGGGGCTCGATCCCACAACCCTGAAATCCAGACCTGAGCCAAAATCAAGAGTCAGACGCTTAACCTACTGAACCACCCAGCCACCCAGAGGGAGGAGAATTTTTAAGGCAGAAGTTAAAAAAAAGCATGACTGAAGGCATATGAAGGTGCATATGTCCAGGACGATTGAAAAAGTCATTAATTCAACTTCGATGCAGGGCTGCCAACATGGTGAGATTTTGTGAGGAAGCGACTGGACAATTAGATGGGAATTTGATGGCAGAGGTCTTGAGTGGCAGTGCAAAGAGGAGACGTTGCTGGAACGTAACAGAGGAAAGGTGTGTTCTGTCCTCTGTCTGCCCCACTGCCCAGTTACTACAGGCTCTGAAGTAGCAAGTGCGGGAGTCAATGGGGAGTATAAGGAAAAGACACCACAGAGGGACCAGCCATGACTGGGTAAGGGACAGGAGGAAAAAAAAATGATTTAAATAGGAGAATAGAAGTGAGTTCTGGAAGGGAGTAGGTAACCAGATCTAGTGCAATCTGATGGAAGCAAATGGAAACTAGACTTCTGAGATGAAGGTAGTTACTGACCTTCATGGAAGCAAAGATGGAGGAAAAAAGGAACTAAAAAGTGGGTCCTCATGTTTCTCTGGGAGACTGCTCTCACACCCCAGCCAGGATGAGCTGAGCACTCGTGTGTTTTCCAACTGCATCTTATGTAAGCTGTTTTAACAGTGTTCCTCAAATTGTAGTCGGCAGAAGGGGGGTGTTTGTTGACTGTCGACTGCCCATTTGCAAGGACGCAGTGCAGAAATTGAGCATAAACATTTAAAAACTGTTGCAATAATCTGAAATTGCCACAACATCCGTAAGTGTTATTTTGTATTTGACAAGAGTATCTGTGTACAATGCCTTGGAAAGAAAACCAAAATTGATCTTCAGCATAGACAGTTTGAGAAGCTCTGGTCTGTAAAACCAGTCATTCTCACTGAAAATAAAGGGTGGTTTATCTGTCTACTCCTCCAGTAGCTTGTCAGTTCTGTGTAGAAGGTAGAAGGTTGTATTTGAATCTTTTATAAACCCCCCGATGTCAAGCATGGGACAGAGCACAACACTTATGATCAAAGAATAATTAGAATGAGATGGGTCTTGCTAACGAGTTGGCCATGTTTTGCTGTCAAGAGAGCAGTTTCAGATTGGCTACTTGGGTAAAAGTCATCAAACTGGAACTTAGGAAATAGGAATAGACACAAGGAAGAATAAATCCAAAGCCATGAAGCATAAGCAGGCAAGGGAGAGTTCACATTAGATGCCACAAAAGAGAGATGAGCAGCAAAAGGGAGCTAGAAAAGGTGCACGGTTGTATGCTTCAAACTGTGAGGAAGTATGGGCTCGAGATGTGGACTGAGAGGAGAGGCTAAAACCTGAAACTGTCTTCAAAATCACAGGGCACAGTGGGGTCCAGCTGATGAACACACTTCCCTTCTGGGACTGTTGCTTTCTGTGGAATCAGAAAAGGTCTTCTCATTTCCAAGGTCCTAAGCATGATCCATCCCCGAGTAAGCAACCTGGTGTCCTTGACCCAACAAAACTCTGCTCTGGGTGATGACTTACCCTAAGATAGACAGATGATTTCTGACTTTACTGCAACATGCTCAGTACTGTTGACAGACTGAAGCCGTTCTGGGCTAAGGGTCTGCTACAGGCCTGTGCAAGCTTTTGTGGTTACACTTGATCTACCTAAAGAATTTCAATTAGTTTCCATCTGTGAAATATAATACTGAATTCTTCCGAATGCCCTGAGCGCTTTCTAAGCACCAGGCTATGTTGCCAAAGTGACAATTTGCGAGGAATCTAGGCCATATTTCAGAGAATCAGAATCTGGGCAAACTTGAAAGGCTGTTAGTGACAATCTCCCCAAGCTTTCATTTTAGAGAAAGGGTAACTAAGGCACAAAATAGTAAAATAACTAATTCACGCTCACATCATGAGTTATTTTAGAACAACCGGAATGAAGTTTTCTTGTCTGCAAAACCCTCAACACTTTGCACTACACCTCAGTGTTGCTCTGTCAACTGTCCAGTCATCGCATTATGGATTTCCCATTAGGAAAAAAAAAATTCTCCCAGAAACCACAACCAGTTGATTGTATTGAGAAAAAAATTCTTATGTGTGATTTTTGTCCCTGCTTAGGAACCACAGGGCACCTTCCTATGTTTCAAGATGTTGTAGCATTCCATGGTGATTAAGAAAGGAACCACTAACAAGTAGGAATGCACATTTGCAGAATAAAATTCATAAAACTAAAGCAAAATGAGACCCTCCCCCCCCGGTAAATTATTTAGGAGTTTTAAGGACATTTTGAGCTCTGTGTTCTTCAGATACAAATTTTAGGTTTGGAATTTTTTCACCAAAATCCTATGCGGCCACCAAAAACTCATTAGGAGGCAAGAGACAGGATCCTGACTACAAGAACTTGTAAATCTCGTCTTCCCAGTGATGTTCATGGTACTTAGCTTCTGGAACTCTTATAAAGATGATTTAAAGTAACACATGGAAGGTGCAAGGCATGATGTCCCAGACATGACAAGCACTCCATAGGCGTTAACCACTGATGATCATCAGGAGATGGCCCTGTCAGGGATGTGGCAGGGTTTCTGTGTGGTGGTAGTGTGGATTAGATTGGATACTAAGTAAGATCTTTTTTGTTTCTGAGATTCTGTGATTCTGGTGGTCCTTCCTAGCTTGAGGCCACTGGCAAGTTGATTGAGCCTGTGTTTCCATCTCCAGCTAAACCCTGCTTTTTAGATACCTTCTGCCAATACGAATTAATCAATGGACCCCACTCTGTTTGCATCACTCTCATTGGTTTTAAGGTGCCCAGTCATTACTAAAAAGGGAGGAAACGAGTTCAGAGTGAGCATCTACTGTGTGCCATGATCATCATTCATGTCAATCCACCTAGTATCCCACAGTAGGGTAGTGCCATTGCATTTTACAGAGGAATAATAAAGTCTCAGATATATTAAATGACCCATCCAAAGTGCAAGATGGAATGAACATATAATTTATTGTGCAAACCAGGACACTTCTGAGAGTAAAAGGGGGCACTATTAATTATTCTGAGTCAATAATTATAAATTAGGACTGTCCCAGGGAAAGTGGGGCAAATGATCTCTCTCCTTGTGGATAAATAGAAGTTAAAAGAGCCAGAATTCAAACACAAGACCATCTCTAACATCCTGTGTTTCACAACAATTATGTTAAAAAGATCTATTTTGTTATCATTTATTATGCCGGGTAGAGGCCACTGTCCCAATATAAGTGAAAACTGTGATGCGATGAGAACCTGGTGATCTGAGATAGGAAAGAGTCATTGAGACATCTCACATTTGCTTGGTAATTTGTACTTTTACCAACAGTTATTATTTATGGAGACATCGGACATGATGAGCCCTTTTCTGCCTGCTTTGCATATATTTTCAGGTTAAAACTATGCTGTGTAGCAGGTGCCGCTTCTCCATTTTAGAGATGAGAAACTGAGGCACAGAGGATGATTTACTTTCCTGTGACCTTTCATATGCAAAGCAGGCAGATTAGCTTCCCAAGGCTGCTGGAACAAATGACCCCAACTGTAGTGATTTAAAGCCGCACAAATGTATTCTCATATATAGTTCTGGTGGTCAGAGTCTAAAATGGGTTGGCCGGTTCCTTATAAAAGTTCTAGGGGGCAATCTGTTTCTTTGTCTTTTCCAGATTCTAGATGTCACCTATGCTCCTTGGCTCATGGTCTTATTTTCCAACTTCAAAGCCATTCCCCTCTCTCTCCCTCTCTCTCTCTCCTTCTGTCATCACATTGTCTTTGTATGACCTTGACCCTCTTGCCTTCCTCTTATAAGGCCTTTTGTGATTCCACTGGACTGACTAAATAATCCAGGATAATTTCCCCCATCTCAAGATACTTAACTTAGTTATGCTAGTAAAGTTACTTTTACTATGTAAGGTAATATATAGTATTCTGCCTCTCACAGCGGGGTTCAAACCCATCTGGCTGCCTTAAACTCCTGCAACATAGTACCTGAAAATTAATAAATATTTAACTTGAGAATGTGCTATATGCATGTTTGATAGGGAACTAAAGAAGACAATCATGATCCCACCCTCATGTGTAATGCTGGCATTAAAAAATACACAATCACTGTTAAAAATTATTAAGTTCTGCAAAGCATCATGTGCTGTGGAAAGGAATAGTGAAGACAAGGAAGGGACCACATTACAAAGTAGAAGTTAAGGAGGACTTCTCTAAGGAAGGGACATTTAAGCAAAACCCAAAAGGATGAAAAAAATGTGCATAGATGTGTTCATATAAATAATACGTGAAAAAACATTTAGAGGATATTGCTAGTGGTTACATTAAGAGATTAAATCATGGACGTGATTCCATCCTTCTTTCTGTGTAGTTTTTTCTCTTTTCCAAAATTTCTAAATTGATTAACTTTTAAATGAGAATTGTTATCTTTAAATTTTTTAAAAAATGAAAGAAACTTTATTTTGTGAAAGGGGTGGGTCATGTGTTGCTTTTTAAGATTGAATCTGTAGAAAACGTCATCAGTCATCTATAAAAATAGATACTGGGCCCATTTCCAAAGTGTCTCCCATTCAAATACATTCAGGTTTCTTTAAGGCTAGTGCTTCCTTATATTATGCATTTCCCTTTCTCTTCAACATTGTGCTATCGTGAGAGAAAGTACGAAATCAACACCCTAAAATTCAACAAAAATTGGAAAATATTTGGGAATGTTTTAAACAGTTATCTCTTTCAGATTATGCTGTATTCATTTCAAACTTGCTCCTATTTGGGGTGTCGAATGGACACTGCTGATCCTGGAATCCATTCTAGTCACTTCTATTGCTCTAAGAAACCTGCTTAGATTATATTTAGAACAACTGACTCAGCAGAACAAAGAAACAAGCCTCTCTCATCAATGTTTGATCTGATAGATGCATCCAAATGCTGGTCAGCTTTCCCCTGAATGTTACCATAGGCAACGGTTTTATGAACTTCATACAAATAAAAGAGACTAGGACAAAGTAATACTGCATGAACATTCATCTGTGTGGCCATGTCCATTTTATTCGTGTGTCCGTCTAGATTTAGGTCTTAACATTTTGTTGATTTATTTCTCTGAGCCCTTATCCATTCTGCTCTGGAATACTGAAGGGCATCCCTAATTGGCTTCCCTCCCTATGCCTCCTGATCCCATCCCGGTCTTTCAACCCACTGCTGCCAGAGTAATCTGCCACAGCCTCTCACCACATCTCTCCCTACTCTGAAAGTCAATAGAAAGGCATTATGCTAGGGCTCACGAGGCTACCGGCACGAGTAGGAAATAGCTTCTGCCCTCAAGAAAACTCAAGGAGTTTTCATTTATAATCTACTGGAAGAAAGAAACATTTGAACAATGAGTTCTAATACAGGGCTGGATGACATCAGTGACAACTGGGAGTCTAAGGAGCAGGTGTTCAGAGCACAGTAGAATGAATAGTGAATTATCCAAAAGCCCAACCTCTAGCTAATTAGAGGATCTCTCAGAGCTCTTTGTTTCTAGTCCGAATCCTTCCAGATTTAGCCCATCCTTTGCCTTCATGAACTTTCATCTCTCCCTTGGCCTTTTCCATGAACTACTAAAGACTTTGCTCCATTAGGACTTTTTTCTTAAAGGCAAGTTTAAGAAAATTTAAATCATACCAGTTTAAGTAATAATGATAATATATTAACTTATTTATGTACCTGGAAAGTTTAGAGATACTTCTATACTTTTAGAAACTATCTAAAAGTTAAGCTTCAGGTAAAGTTTAATCCAGCAACTAAAATGATATCACATAAGTCCTGGTTTGCCTCTCTTTATGCCTTTCAGTCTGAGGACCTTCTGGTTCTCAGAAGGTTATTCTATGCTCAGTCTATGTTCAGGTTTCTTTAAGACTATTCTATGCTCAGTCTCGGGTAGCAGCAAAGGGGTTTAGTGATGGACCCCAACTCTTACCAATTGAAAGAAGAAAACTTAAAAAAAATTTTTTTTAAGATTTTATTTACTTATTCATGACAGACAGAGAGAGAGATGGGCAGAGGCAGAGGTCGAAACAGGCTCCTCACAGAGCAGGCAGCCCGATGCAGGACTCTATCCCAGGACTGTGGGATCACAACTTGAACTGAAGGCAGACACTTAACCGACTCAGCCACCCGGGTGCCCCAAGAAGAAAACTTCTGTTTCCTAGGAGTCTAACACATTTCCTGAATCTTATTTTTATTGCCCTGAACTGAGCCGCCGCCCCATTCATGAATCAGTTCTCGTCACTGGAGAAATATATAAATTATCTTAGCCCAATGTGGGCTCATCCCTAGAGTTGGTGATGGTGTCATTTATTAGCTGCACAGTGAAAATGGGGAAGACTGCTTACCTAAAGGGAGAGTGTGGTGCTGTTTTACCAAAAGATGGGTGAATAAACTGGGTGGCAAAATAAATAAACAAGAAGGGAATGAATGACTTAAACACCAAATAAATAACCTTTTGAGCCTCATGATTCTTGGACAATCTTTTCCATAAGATCTCCCTATGCTGGTGAAGGAATCCTTAACCCAAACATTGTTTCACTTCATAAAGTTTGTCTTATATGTTGTGTTTTCCCAATAAAACCTGGCATAATATTTTGCCCCGAACAAGCACTCAATACATTTTTTATCATTCTTCCTTTCAAAAATTTTCACTCTACCATTCTACTGAATTTTTGTTCTAAGAAATGACCGATGTTCTCTCTGATTTTAAAACAAAAGTTTCTTCTTATGCTAAATGAAACAAGTCAAGTAGGGAAGACAATTATCATATGGTTTCACTCATATGTAGAACATAAGGAATAGCACAGAGGACCACAGGGGAAGGGAGGGAAAACTGAAGGGGAAGAGATCAGAGAGGGAGACAAACCATGAGAGACCATGGACTCCGGGAACCAAACTGAGGGTTACAGAGGGGAAGTGGGTGGGGGAATGAGGTAACCAGGTGATGGGTATTAAGGATGGCATGATGAGCACTGGGTGTTATATTCAACTAATGAATCGTTGAACACTACATCAAAAACTCATGATGTACTATATGCTGGCTAATCGAACATAATAATAAATTTTTTTAATTAAAAAGAAAATTCTACCACAAATCAATCCATCTATATCTGTCTATCTGTCTATCTATCTATCTATCTATCTATCTATACAAAGGGTTAATAACCAGAGCTACTTTGGATATAGTAAGTAAACATTATTAACTGAGCTAATATTACACAATTTCAGATTATTCCAAAATCTGCTGTATCAATCTGTCTTTTCCTCTGGTGGGCTATGCTTACTCACATAAATTTCTAACAGCCTGCTAAACGGTCTGGTGTATGTCACACTGGTTCCTATAAATCAGAGTTCCCCCGAACCTCGTTGACATTTTCCTCTCATTACCCCCTTCCACATCTTTGACTCAGCCCCAGCCCATTTTTATTACTTTGCATCCTACTTTTATTTAGGCGAGCACCAGAATCTCACTTTAACACTTAAGCTCAATTCCTCAAAACTTATTTCTTGCACTTTCTGCCTCCCTCACAGCTCATATGCAATCATTTTCCAAGTCTTGCTCCATGATCTCTCACTTCCAACTGTGCTTTTTAAACATGCAGTCTAAAAGTTGTGTTCTAATTAGGTTATATGCCATAAAACCTTTCTTGTTTCATGATAGCTTCTCAAATTGAGGTCAAACCCCTTCTGGCCTTAACTTGTCTGTGCCCCCATCCTGTCTTTGGACACATACCCCCCAGCCACTCTGAACACTAAGCCCGCTCCACAGGCTCTATGAAGACTTCTCTGACATTGTTATAGGTAGTCTCACTTTTATACCTTTGACAATAATATAACTGTTAATTTATAGTAGCCTTGATAATCATTATCAGGCATTTTTCATGGATTTGACACCGGGCTATGTACTTTGCATTTATGAACGTCAGTTCAAGTAACACAGGGTTAAGAATTTGGGCTTTGAACACCAGCTCTGTAGCTTATTTAACTTGGGCAAGTTGCTTAAATTCTACACCTCAGTTTCCTGCTCTATTGAATGAGATATAATAGCTTCCAATTCATAGGTTATAGTGAGGAGTGGTTAAGATCATGTAGCTTCATGCCTCGCTGGTGTATAGTAATCACTCCGTGAATGTTGATTGTTAGTATCATCATTAATATTCATGACAAGTGTTCAGAATAGTTCTTATTCTCTCTTTTCCTTTATGAGACTTATCAGAAAGATAGATACTGCATATTCTTCTGTTAGATAACCTCATTCCCTTTTCAGCATGTCAGAAATCTTTGCAGGTTCCTTGCAACCTTCTCCACAAAGGCTTGAATCGATTTTTCTCCCTTAAATATCACTACTCGTCATTTACACCTGATCTGTGGTATCCTTCACTTAATAGGGATATTCGTATATATGTTTTATCTTCTTCAATTGGATAGTAATTCCTCCGAGAGACCATGTACCAGAATAGAAAGAAGCAAGGCTTGGAGTAAAAGGACCTGGTTTTGAAGTCTGGCTCTGCCTCTTCTCAGCTGTGAGACATTGAGGCAATTCCTCAGGCTCTCTGTTCCTCAGTTTTCTAATCTCTAGAATGGCAAAACTAATATTTCCTTCTGGTGTGTTTGTGAATATTAAATAAGCCAGTATAGGAAGAGCACCTAGTACAGTGTCTGGAATATAGGCATGGTTCATGGTTTACATGAGAGTGTAAAAGGAGAAAAAAATTCTCCTTTTACACTCTCGTCAAGAAAATACAATCACTCAGCCTCAGATGCTCCACAGCAGTTAGCACACTGTCCTACAAATACTTGGTGCTTAGAAAATTAACAATTAAACTAAATTATTGTTACATCCTGTGATAGCAAAGGGGATTATATACTGTGAGGACACATCATAATATCAGTATTCTAGCTGTGCACATGGTTGCTATAATGTTATCTTCTTATTATGATTTAATAACTGCATATCAGAATTAACCCTGGGGTTATCTCTCATAATATCTCTTACGGACCACTAGTCTGGAGAATTGGGATTTGTGTGAAATCATCACCACTGTGAAATAATTTTTCACTAGCCTCTGTATTCATTGAAATTTGGAGATACCTTGGTCATAGATTTTAACCCTTGAATTATAACTGTTAGTTTACATTTCCATTTTTCCTACTGAACTGTGATCCCTCAAGGAGAGGATCCCTTCTTATTTCATCCCTAGTCCTTGACACAGCACCTAGTCTGTAGAATGTGCCAGGCAACAGGCCTTGATCCTCAAGGAACTGAGAAGATAGGAGATCATGATGAAGTATAACTATGCCCCTGGCATGCATGGAGTTTCAGGTGAGCATGGAAAAGGAGCCTCCCACATAGTTAAGGATCCCAGGACGGCTTTCGGAGGAAGCAATGCATGCATTGAGTTTCAAAAAAAAAAATGAGGGAGAAAAAAAAGCAGTACCAAGAAAAGAACACTCCTTTGGTTGAATGAATGAATGTGTCTTTTAGTTAAATCTCAAAGAAATGTAGATTATAACATTGGCTATTGAACTTAACTATGAAAAGGCTCACATTTTTTATTACCACAAAGCTGCACCACTTGCTAATTGAATTATGTTATTTGAAAAAAAAATACACCAAGGGACTGAAGATACTTCATAAGCCAGGCTTTATAAATCAGATCCTTTTAAACTACTCCAAGATGTTTTCACTGTTTCAAGCTCCTCCTTGAAATGAACAAATAGGTCTCCTTGAAGATCTCCAAAAACTCCATGCCAGAATGAAGATAGTAGATTCTGTTATGACTCAGTTGATTTGTGAACATGAGTAATTAGATGAATTGGCTGTCAATATGATGTACGTATGGGATTAAACACTAACACAATTCTGTGGATAAGGGTCACAAACGCACACTGCATGGCTGGCTATCAGAGCATACATTTCTCACTGACACTGGGATCCTGGTGCTCTTGGGACTCATAACAGAAGGTTACAAGATAAATACTATAAATCTTTTGAAAAAGTCCACCCAGTGCATTTGCTAAAAGTTAGCCCTGGAGCACTGGAAAGACTATGTAAATGAAATCACCTCCTGCCTGTCCCCAAAGCACAACCTCCATTTGTGAAAATGGCTGATAATAAATGAGAAAACAGCATGAAGAAAGCAACAAGTTAAGACTGTGGAAGACTGGTAGATTTTTCATTTGTAAAGTAGATTTCTGTGTATGTATCTCTATGTATCGGAATGCTTACAAGGTAGTTGAGTTTTAAATTAATGGGAGATTCATTTATATATAATGGTAAGGAATTTTGTCTTAGCTTCAAGATAAGGGGCTAGGATGCTGTATTATTTTTTAAAGATTTTATTTATTTATTTATTTGAGAGAGAGAGAGAGCAGGGGGAGGGTCAGAGGGAGAGAATCTCATGTGGACTCTGCACTGAGCACAGAGCCCAATATGGGGCTCAATCTCACGACCCTGAGATCATAACCTGAGCTGAAATTAAGAGTTGGAGGCTTAACCAGTTGAGCCACCCAGGTTCCCCTTGTTTTTTGTATATATACAAAATGGACTATATTCTTGTAACACAAGTAAACAAATTTGTGGAAACACTCTATATTCATGATGTAACAAAAATTATCAAAAATCTTGGGCACTTGGGTGGCCTGTTCCTCCCGATTTCCATTGGTTGGGGAGCATTTCAGCACTCCAGCACAGGGATTGTCCCCACTTTATCCCATGTGTTCTAGAATAATATATGATGATGATACTGTCCTCCGTGGCTGAAACGGCTGAGAAACAATGATTTTTACTTCTGACCTTGATGAAAACCAAAGGCATTGTAAATGTAGTTCACTATAGTTATATTTTTCTCTTCCTATGCCAGTGTTTCTCAATTGTTTTTCATTACCGTTCTTCTAAGAAGTCTTTTTAGAAATTTTTGTCTAATCACCACCAATTAAATTTTAATACCCAGATATGTTGTAGATTCATGTATTGATGCAAATCTGTGCTTTATACATAAAAAGTAATACATTCTTTTTATCATGACCCAATTTTCATCCCCATGGGACTGATTAAAACCCCCGATGATAATGAATGCCTTATATTATACCTTGTTGCCTGTTTTGCATTCTGATACTATTGGGACAAGGGGAATGTTGAAAACAGACCATTTGGAATCAAACTGTCTTCCAGGACGAGTTCCTTAACCTGCCTTCATGCAAATTTCTTTTCTTCTGTGAAAAATGGTAGTAATAATATGTACCTAGGGAAGTTTTATTAACAGATTAAATGAGATAATCAGAAGCAAAGACATAATTAGAAAATACAACTTTCTCCTGTTTCCAATGCATAGTTTCTTTCAAACCCTGCCTTTATACTGCATTTTTATTTGCTGATTTGCTCTCTTGTTCAAGCGGATAGAAGCAAGAAGGCAGAATAACCCCAGAAGGATTTATTACATGGAAGAAGTAGCAAAAGCCTCACTGGGGAAACTTACAGAGCAGGTGTACTGTCAGGGTTGTCCAAAGAAGGAGTATTTTGAGTCCTTTGTTTGTACCTTGATGAACAGGTACCATCCAAGCCTTTATCATGAGGGTGTGTTCCTCCAAGTAGACTCTCACTTTTATTAATCCTTCCATGGAAGAGAAGACCTCCATTGCTGTGTAGTAAAGAAGAGAACAGTATTCAAAGAAAATCTAGGCTCAAGTTACCTGTGCTATTTGTACTCTGGCCTGGAAGAGATTTTAAATGTTTCCTGATCTGTAAACTGGATTTAAAATGAATACCTGAGTTAGAAGATTATTTTGAGAATAATGCCTAGCACATAGTACTCAACATCATTTACTCTGTCTTCTCTCCAATCAGCTTTGCTCTCTGAGATGCCATAGGATACAATATTTCATATATACAAGGGATTAAAAAAATGTACACTTTATATAACGATAAATATGAGAATAATTATAGCTTACATTTCTAGAGTACTTCATAGATGTAAAATATTTTCACATTCATATTCTGCAAGATCACTTGGTGAAATTTGTGGGAATGGCATTATTATCCCCAATTTAAAAGTCAGAAAACTCAAATATCATGTGACCAACCCAAGGTCACATAGTAATAGATTATATAGCTGGGATTCAAATCCAATTTCTCTGATTCTAAATCTAGAGCTAAACCTCACTGTTGCTAAATATTGCTTATAAATCCTCACTTCTCAAGCATAAAAATCTAGTGAATTTTTTTAAAGTTCTTAAAAATCTATGAGTAGGCTTCACTTTGTTTCAATTTTAATAATTCTCCATTTTTTTGTGCATTTTACATGTGACCCCATCCCTAACTTTCATTGAGATCTCATTAGTTCTTTGAATAATGTTTGAAAGTCAGTTTAAATCTCCATTTAAGAAAGGATTTGAGAACATAGTATCTCTTTTCATGGGCTTAAGGTGGAAGGATTGAAAATTGTAGCCCTTTTGGCCAGCATTAACAAGAAATACTAATAGAAATATTTTATAATAATACTTCTAAAGTTTTGCACATGAGATGCAATCCTGGGCAATAATGATCAGTTCATTTTTTTTTAATATCACCTAAGTTATTAGATAAAGTCTATCTCTATTTTCTGTAAATGCCTTTAGAAATACTTTACTTTAAAGGACAATGCTAATTATATTGTAACTGGTAATTATTTTATATAGAATGTCTTCTTTCTGTGTTTGGATCTAGGCAAATAATAGATTTCAAGCTTTCAATGGCACTCAGAGCTTAGTTTTAATCTGTACTTTAATTCTCTAGACTATTTTGATGGTGGAAAATCTCACCAAGAGAGAATGCATTTCAGATTACTAAATTCCAAAAGCACAACCTGTCCTTCCATATTGGATTTGGCAGTTTAATAAGAGCAGGAGCTAAGTACAAAACTGCTCAGAAATATTTAGAGCAGTAAAAGAAAAGAGGCAACAAATCTTAATGAGCCAGCAGTCTTTATCAGGTAGCTAGTTGACTTAAGCTAACTTTCCCATTATTCACAAGTTCTTGAGGGCACTACAATATAGGTTCCTTTATTAATAGCTCTCCTGTCATCCATTATTTAGGCATCATTCCCTATTAAATCACCAGCATATCAGTCTCCTGAAGCAATACACAGGAGAGTTTTAAATAACCATTTGACAGGAAGTTGTCAGAGGAAGAGTTGATTTCAACTAGTTAAACATTTGGGCATCCACAATGCTCTGTTTATAGAGAAAACAAAATAGAGGGGAAATAAATTATTAAACTTTGTTTAATTCAAAAAAATCTTGTACTTAAAATTGATTTAAAAATGATGGAATCCTATTTATTTGGTGGAGGATTAAATTCATCTAGTCATCATGAACCTCAATATAATTTAGGGAAATTTTATCAAGCACCTGCTATATTCTCAAAACCATACAAGACTGATAAAGACATAAAGGAAATTTAGATGACTTCCTTGATTTTCAAAAGTTACAGTTTTGTTAGGGAGCCAAAGTACACACACACACACACACACACACACACACACACACACACACACATATAAAATAAAGCATAATATCTAATAATACAATAAATCTTATTAAAATAATAAGATTTTGATAAAATATGTGGTAAAAGTTAGCATTTGTAAAGGATAATTAAAAAGACTGAGTTCAGTATTCATGGTAATTATAGAAAACTTTAGGAAGAGATCCTACTGGAAAGAAGATAAGCGGAAGACAAAAACTGTCATCAGCCAGAACAAAAGAAGAATCAAAGTGCAAGACCAGAGACCAAGCAAGGTGTGACCATGGGGCAGAAAGGCTGAGAAGGTTGATGCGTGTTAAAACCCCAGGGATATGTGGTTTGGTGTCAAAGTAACACAACCAGATTATGAAGAAATTATTTTGTTAACTATTTTGGAAAGGATCTATAGATCATAGGAAAATTACCATCTATACTCAAAAACTGCATTGACCCACCTCTTTCTTAGAAGGCAGTGTAGTGGCACTGTGTCTGTGGTTAAGAATCAGGAGATCATGAGGAGGGAGGGCATTTAGGCAATGATATAAAAATCCAGGAGTCGGGAGAAGAGGTCTAGGCATACAGCATGGAGGACAAAACAAGAATAAATAAAAGAGGATGCACTTTACAAATTGCACATTTTTTAGTTGATCCATTTAAATTGATAGAAAGTCGATAGAATTTTATTTATTTTTATTTTTTTAAAGATTTTCATTTATTTATTTGTCAGAGAGAGAGAGAGAGCACAAGCAGGGGGAGCAGCAGAGAGTGAGGGAGAAGCAGGCTCCTCACTGAGCAAGGAGCCTGATGTGGGACTCGATCCCAGGGCCCTGGGATCATGACCTGAGCCGAAGGCAGACACTTAACGAATGACTAAGCTACCCAGGCATCCTGAAAGTCAATAGAATTTTAAAATGGAATTAATTAAGTGATTGAAATAGGATATTCCTCTGAAGACTTCCTGTCGGATAGTTATTTAAGAGGTACATTACTTTAGGAAAACATCACACTGAAGATTTGTATGGAAGAAGGCTGAAAATAATGGATGACACCAGAGATATTAATAAAAAGACATAACTTGTTTGATGCCTCCATTGCCTGTGAAGTTAGCCAACTCTAGAAATTGGCCACAAAGTAAATTGCTGTCTGGAATGTTAGCTAGCCCAAGATAGCTTGATGGTTTGTGATTAACTTGCAACAAGCCATGTATATGTATGTGTATTCATTTTTTTAGTACACAAATTACACATATTAATTGTAGAAAAGCTAACAAAGTTTAAAAAGAGAAAAGAAATGAGAAATTCTGCAGTCCCACCACACACAGATGAATACTGTTAATGTTTTGGAGTATTTTGTTCTTGTAGATCCTCTATGTAATATATTTGCTTGTTGTAAGAAGCACTGCTAAGAGTAATGTCTGTTTGGCTTACCTTTAATTCTTGTTTAGTCTTTTCGTCTCTTTTATTTTTAAACACACTTATTCTAAATCATCATAACTTAGGAAAATAAAATCAAACATATCTCTTAGTCCCACAGTCTGGAAACACAGAATCCCCTATTTTCTGTAAAATTTAAGAGACTTTATAGATACAGCCTGTGACAATTGGGCTAACCAGGAATATGTTTAATTTTCAGAGTCTGGGAAGGCAAATGTTGTCAGGGAAGTAGTAACTCAAGTTGATGGCATCAGGCCTGTCCAGGGACCCAGAGGGGGTCCCACAGGACCAGCCAAGAGGGTCCCTGGCTGTGCCTAGGATGGAAGTCAAATGCAAGCCAGCAGGAGGTAAAAGCAGAATTTACTGAAGTTATAGAGAGCAGGTACAGACAAGAGTGCCTAGGAGATACAGACAGAGTGTCTGGGAGACTCAGAAAGGAAAGGGGCATGAGTCTTTGTTCAGGGTCTGGGGGTTTTATTGTGTATGGTGTCTGGTGTACGTGTCCCCTCAGGCATCCAGGAACTGGTTAGAAGGAAGATGAGGGCCCAGGTGTTATTTCTTGGAGCCAAGGGCCTTGTTGTGGTCCGAAATGCACATATGATGCCTGCCTTTGGTCATTCTCCCTGGTCCCTCCTTAGATGTTATCTATTCTAGAGAATCATTAACTCCTTGTCCCTTACAAGAAGGACATGATGAGGCATGTGGAAAGTAGGGTGAAGATGCAGGTCCTAGCAAAAATAAAAGCAGGAAAAGGAGAAAAAGGCAGATTTTTGTGGAGTCCTGTGGTTTCCCTATCCAAAGTTGCAGTGAGTTACCAAGAACCGTGAACAGTTGACATTTTCAGGAGAGAAATGGGAAGAAGTAGCAACACCAAAATGCAGTAGGTCTAAAGGGACCATGCATTGTCAGTGAGGTATAGAGCTGACTGCCTCTGGTTTCGCAACAGGACAAGCTCTGGTAGAGTCCTGGCTCCACTCCCATCAGCTGTGTTGGGAACATGAGCCTATTGCTTAACTTCTCTAAGGGCCAGTTTTGTGTGGATAAAATATCCACCTCATAGGTTTGTTCTGTGGAGTAAATTGGCGATGTTACGTGCCTGCCACGGTGCCATTCTTCAGTAAGTCTGAACAATGATGCAGTGTTGACGCAATATAAGCTTTAGAGCAATAAAGTGCGGAGGCTTTGGAGAAAGTGAGAGACGTGCTCAAGGTCACATAAAACATCAGTGGCAAAAGCCAGGCATGTGGAGGCCTGCTCTCAGCCAACCTCTCCTTCTACTTTAGCAAGAAGCCTTTCCATTCCCAACGGAGGGAGAGAATGTTCAAGTAGACGTTCAGAGAACCTTGTTATGCCATTCCCCCAGGTCAGTGAATTGTGAGATTGAGTCCTCATCCCACCGGGGACCTCTTTCCATGAGGTAGTCACAACTATCTAAAGCAAAAAGCAACCCCCCCCGAAGAAAACAAAACAAAACGAAACAAAAAACCCCACAACAAAAAAAACCCTCTCAACATAGTCTGTTTGACTGTTCAGAAAGGTCATAGCCACTTAGTATGACTAATTTGGACTCAAATCTTTTGGTTACTGCAGTTTCCAGAAATAATTTATTATCCTGACATTACGTAAAAGAAGTCAGTACAAAACAAATGTCCCAGCTGGTATTTTAAAATATGTCAGTGGAGCAGATCAAAGAGTCCCTATTCTTTACTTTCTATCAAGATGAACCTGTTTGGTACCTGTCATGGAGTGAAGCTTATCTAGAGTCAACAGGAAGCAAAGGTTATCGTGAATACAATGGAAAAGGGCAAATGAATGTTAACATTTAATTAAAGCCACTGGAAAAGAATGGCCAAGTGTGGGCCAGGGCTGGAAAGAATGGTATGTTGGCGCCCGAAGGAGGTTGTTGAATTCACAGCTCTCTTGGTGTCACTGATGTTATATTGCAATTGTTTGTCTTCAGAAAAGAACACGCAAGAGAAAGAGGCCATTCAGTGTGGTGGTTAACTGGTAGGGCTTTCAGACCTCACGGGATTTGAGAAGCAGCTCACAGAGTGGTTGCCCCCAAGTGCTGGGAGCCAGACCACTTGGCTTCAGACATCAGCTATGTACCACCTGTTAAATGTGTGACCTCAGGCAAGTCACCGAGTCTCTGTCCCTTTCTTTCTCCTCTTTTATAAAGTGGGGATACTACTAGTACCACTCAAGGTGTTAAAGATTTAAAAAGAAGTTACTATTTATAAAACACAGGGTTAAGTGTTATGTAAGTATGTATTAAATATAGTCTTTGAGGCTTTGCCCACCACTTACTTGCTACACCCCTAAGAGAAGTTACTTAGACTTTCTAAGCCTCAGGTGCCTCATCTGGAAAATGGGTCTAATCACAGTTTCTGGCTTACATGGTTGGGAAAGCTAAATGAGATCATGCATGCATAGTGCCTCACATATACCAGTCAGAGTATTATTATCTTGGTTTTTATTTCACCAACTAGACTAGAAGCTCCCTGAAGCAGATGTTCCATCATGTTTCTTCTTTGGGTCCACCTCAAGGCTTTCCTCATTAATGGTGTGTAAAAAGAGCAAAAAGATACAAAGACCCAGATAAAATACTCTATATACAGGTAACACAGGCACATTCATGCCCAAACTTAGAACACGCCCTCAGAAAAGAATCACATGGACACTCACTAAGATACATAAAGTACACATGGAATTATACTCAGAGAATTGTAAAGCAATGAGTTTTGATCTAGTAGTCACAGAGCACACTGATATTCTCTCTTGCATCCTTAAGAGATGGCCTCCAGCTTCTCACTGAAACTTCCAATAATCCGTAATCAAGTCTTTCATGGAGCAGATACATTCCCTTTTCTCTTACATCCCAGTGGAACTTTTAAAAATAGCTCTCTTTGGTAACCATGACAAAGTTTCATTATTGTAGTTAGTTTTGTGCCTATCTACATCACTGAATGGTAAGTCCTTTGAGATAAAGCATAAAGGATCACTGACGTTCTCATCTTTCTGCCTCCCAGCTATGTATAGAATATTCCTATGCCCCTCATAGATGCTCAGTAAATATTTGCTGAGCAAGTGAATTAAATCATAAAAGATCCCATATGATGTTTCTCTTTCTGAGAAGGTAGCTTATTTTAAGTGAAATCTCCCAAATCCAATCTCTCCTTCTGTTTATGTGTAATTTACCATATTTAAAATCTTAAAATCTATAGGAGATCAGTTTTTATTTCCTGATTCAAGGTTTGAATTTAGATTTTTTTTTTAATACTTGACATTTTAATTTCATGGATTATTAGACCTCTAAGGAAAGTCAAAATTGTCTGGTCATTTTGTATATTGTGAATCCAAAACCAGTCATAAGCAGAGCCCGGACTTAAGTCTGGGTCACATGACTCTTAATCCCACATTTTTTCCACCCTACCATTCTGCAAGCACTTTATAATTGACAAAGTTCCTTTAACCCATATAGCTTTTTGATCCTTAAATCTATGTTATAGCAAGAACACGTTATGCTGTTAGGTTTCAGAGAGAGAGGAAAACGAAGTCTCAAAGAGATCCAAGGACATCTTGCATCAGGGGAGTAGCAAACCCATGACAGGACCCAGATTCAACTCAGTTTTTTTCTTCTATTAGACCAAACCAAGGAAAGGCATATAAACATAGAGTTATCTTTAAAACAGGAAGGGTGGAGGAAATAAAGTTGTATGGGTTCAAAGTGGGTGGTGATAGTCAAAGTCAAAAGGATTTCTTACCCACTCCCATCATTAAATACCAACTGGACAATTCTGGGATTAAAACAAGTGAGCCCTGCAATGGAAACCAACCCAAGGGTGAGCATGAAGTAAGTTTCCCCCTCACTTAATGCATGAGAAAAAATAATTTTCTACCTAGGGGCCATCTTGGGATAGAAAACAGGAAAAAAGAGAACCAGCCCTTGCAGGGAGTTGAACTTTGGGTAATTTTCCTTACCAAAAAGAGAAACTTGAGATATATCTAATTAGTAAACTTAGATCAGTCTACCACCTCTCATTTCCTGCTATCTTATACATCACTTGTATCACCAAAATTCTTTAAGATATTCAGAAGAAATACATATGAGGTTGCCTCATAGATAGACTATTTGACGTAAGGTTCTTAGAAGGATGCATGATTACTTACCTTGCTTCCTCTCAGAAGTGGTTCCTGCTCCCTACAGAGTGAGAGCCAGCAGGGGTGTGAACAGGGCAGTTCCCTGCCTTTCAGAGGCAGGAGCTCTAGAGCTAGCATGCAGGCTCAGCAAGCTGGAGATGTGTGTCTGCCCAGGCAGAAAAAAATCACAACATTCTTAATGAGGCATTGTAACTTGGCTGTTCTCAGTTGGAATCAAAGTCGAGTAAGCTGAAATTGTCTTGTAGATGGTGAATAATTAGCAACTCCAAGGAATAAAGTAAAACTATGATTAGGGCTCTTTTCTTTGATTTCTGGAATGATCCCATTTATTGCAATGCTCCTCTTTCCTGCCAAGCAGCTAGTCAATAAACACCATCTGAAGACCCACAGGTACAATGAATTTGAGGGGTCTCTTCCAGAAGGTCTCTTCCAGCTATGCCCCTACCTGTAGGGCCACAGAGACCTGATCATCTGGAGTCCACACTCTGCCTTCTGTTCCACATTCTGAGTACCCAGCACCTCAGAATCTCTTACCCAAGTGGCCCAAGTCTGTTTTTAGGACAGCATGAGCGAATTTTCTGAGTTCAACTTATAAGTGGTCAACTGTACAAAAGTATGTGTTATTCTAGCCTGGAAGAATAGCTAATGTTGGTTATTTGTGGAGGGTGTGGAGCGAGGTTGGACTTATGGCCTGGAGTATCCATACATACTTATGCAAGGTCCCTACTGTGCAGGACTGAACTAGGGATGAGACTAGAAGAGAACAGGCCATCATCCAAGAGCTTCCATTGTATTCTTATCATGGCCCACAAATGTAAGGTGTGAACCCAGGAGTCTTTTTAGATTTTGCCCCTTTGTTTTTATTTAGTGAAGGAGCAAGCGCCTTCCCTAGGTTGTAGTAAAGTAGTAGCAAGCAGGGCACCTACCTAGCCCATTATAGGATGTATAAGTAGATGCATAAGAAGCATGAACGAATATGGTAGAAGATGCATAGGAAGCATGAAGAAATATGATGGAAGAACCAATATAAACAAGTGGGAGGAGCAGAGTTCAAATGAGACAGATCTGACCACCAGGTTTGACCTGCCACTTCTTAGATCTGGGTACTTGTGCAAATTACTTCAGCTCTCTGAATCATGTCTCTAAAGTGAGGCTTAAAATTTTACCTACCGGGGCGCCTGAGTGGTTCTGTCAGTTAAGCATCAGACTCAGTTTTTGCTCAGGTCATGATTGCAGGGTCATGGGATTGACCCCTGCATCGGGCTCCCTGCTCAGTGTGGAGTCTGTTGAGATTCTCTCTCTCCCTTTCCCTCTGCTCCTCCCACCACCTTCTCTCTCTCTCTCTTTCTCTCTCTCAATAAACGAATAAACTTTTAAAAAAGAAATTTTTACCTACCTTCTAGAATTATAATGGTGGGTATAGATGTGAATAGCATACACTAGGATACTTCACCCACATAGTAGGCATTTTATAAAAGTAGTTATTTTATATGCGATTGGTAATGAGGAAGTAGATTTTGCAACATAGAAAAAAACCTAGGATGGAGTGTGGGTTATTGACCTCAGAAAGGTCTAGATTAATTGGAAGATGACACCTACTGAAGGCCAAACAGAATAGATATTTCTGTTTTGAGAAAATTGATTTGCCAACATTAAGTAAAAAGCATTTTACTCATTTTAAAAAGACTATAATAAATGGACAATAGATGCTCACAATTCATAGTATTGTGCCGCTGTATAATTAATTGAAAGTATGTGAGCACTTCGGGGTCCTGTGGGCATTACTTCTGAATTCTTCTCTGATATTTAATCATGTTTTCCATCCCCTTTTTCATATCTTTCTCTTTCATCATTCTTTACTTGTTGTCCTTTCAACTTGAATGTTTTTAAAGCATGCCAGCCTCTGGACTGCAGTAATTAAAAGATTTGAGTTAGCTTACACTACATTAGTGCCTCAGGTTAAAGCATGTTGGGCACGAATAGATATTGCTAGAACAGAGGGCTTCATGGAGCTCACATTTGGACACTGTGATACAGGCATCTGCAGTCTTATGTAAATCCTCAAACCACATTCTGTAGTAAAACGATGTGACATAAAAGTTTATAGGAGAAGAGTATGGGGAAAGTCTACATTTGGAAAGAGAAAGATCAGAAAGTTTCTATAGAGTTCCACGTATCATTGTTAATACTTCTTTTTTAAATGTTTTGCAAGAATATCTTGACTTACTAAATGAAGTGGTTGAAGTTGATTCCTCACTCTAAGGTTTGAAGCAACATATTGTGATTTTCTTTCCTTATTGGTAAGACACAAGCATATTTGTGCCCCTGGGATCATCGAATCCAGAGTTAAGATATTTTTAGAGCTGTGAATAATAAGTAACTGAAAAGAAAATATTCAGAAAAAATATCGATTGCTTAATAGATTTTTGTTTCTAACTGCTAGGATAGTCACAGTTCAATACATATTTATTAAGCATTTAATATGCCAGGCATTTGAATTGGTGCTCTCCTGGACCTTTCTGTGACTTTCTTGTTATGACTACTCTTTAATATGTAAGTGCAATAAAGTCAGATAGGTTGCATATCAATACAAACTAAACTAGTATCAGATCTAGATCTGATGCCATTGACTAACTCAGACCTTGGTTGGGTTGTAGATTCTCTAAATCTTAACATGGAAAAAAAAAAATCTGTGAAAGTTGAGAGAATTTCCTATCTCAAAGGGTGATCTATCTCAAAGAGTTTAAAAGACCTAAAATATGTGATAGAATTCAACATATTGCACTGGAATCAAAACATGTTTTAAATGATGAAGGCATGGATACTGCACTACAAAAAGTTATCACTTTGGGTATGCAAACGTCTGTACAGGTATCTACTAATGCAAAACATAAGTTTACACTGTAAACCGGCAATTCCACTTCAGGTATCTATCCAAAAAAAAGTGCAAACATCTACAAAAGACGTGTGAAAGAATGTTCATGACAGTCGAATTCATAATAACCAAGTATTGGAACCAACCCAGATATCCACAACAGTAAAATGGTTGTATTTATATAATGCAACAGGACTCAGCAATAAAGAAACAATATACTACTGCCATATCGTGGATGAATCACACATATATAATGATAAAAGGGAAAAAAAACAAGCACAATAAATGGCTTATGTATATGATTCTGTTAATATGAAGTTCAAAAACAAGCAAAACTAATACTTTGGTGATATGTCAGAATAGTGGTTCCTCGGGGCGCCTGGGTGGCTCAGGTGGTTAAGCATCTGCCTTAGACTTAGGTCATGATCCCAGGGTCCTGGGATCGAGTCCCACATTGGGCTTCCTGCTCAGTGGGGAGTCTACTTCTCTCTCACTCTGCCACTCCCCCTGCTTGTGCTCCCTCTCTCTCTCTCACACACACGCTCTCTTTCTCAAATAAATAAATAAATGGTTCCTCCTGATGTAGGCATGTAATGACTGAGTAGAAGTATGAGGGATATATGAGTTAAAAACGTTCAGTATCTTGAGCTGGGTGGTACTTACGTGTGTGTTTTCATTTTGTATGTGTATACAAAAATTCGCCAAGATATACACTTAAGATTTGTGTACCGTATATATTTTCTACCTCAATATCACATTGAATAAGGAGACAAGACCGTATCTCTTTTTCCTGAATAATGAGCATTATGTGACATGTGGACCTGTATTTTTGTTTTATTGTAAGTATTTGCATAGATATAGGGCCAGTGTAAAATGAAAATACTGTTCCTTTGTTTAAATATTAAGAATTCTATGATGGCAGTAGCAGAACATTAAACCGAGCATGGGGACCTTGTAAGCAAAAGGTCCTACGACACACCCATGACACCAGCTCTATAGAGAGGTACTGAGAAGATTTTCTCAAAAGCCAGGAAGGCTTGCTAAGTTCTGGGATCAACATGGTGTAAAATCCTGGTTCTGCAGGGAAAGCATAGTTTTGGGTTAAAGAGGTTGTGTGTCCCATTGAGGTGGATGACTAAGACACGTTTCTACTCTATCAAAAAGGCAGTAGGATAGGGTGCCTGGGTGGCTCAGTTGGTTAAGCGACTGCCTTCGGCTCAGGTCATGGTCCTGGAGTCCCGGGATCGAGTCCCGCATCGGGCTCCCTGCTCGGCGGGGAGTCTGCTTCTCCCTCTGACCCTCTTTCCTCTCGTGCTCTCTATCTCTCATTCTCTCTCTCTCAAATGAATAAATAAAATCTTTAAAAGAAAGGCAATAGGATAAATACTTATTATGAGTAAACACACTAAGACTGAGATTAGATATAATGCCTTAATTAAGAGAAGAAAATCCACATGAGAGTTGTGAATAAAAACATGCGTTCTATTAAAATGAAACACGCAGTGCTCTCTATGCCAGGAGAGAAATGCTGAGACGGCACAGTGCTAATAAGCTAGAATAGCATGCGTGCTAGTGCTGCCCTCTTCTTCACTAATTGAGCACGCTTGATGCTGTATTTATATTACTTTAATCATTAAGTACACCAGAATTCTTTGAGAAATTCATGCCTCCGGGGTGAAGTATTTGACATATGAGAACAAGAAGACGAGATCATGGAAATAGAGCATGGAGGCAAGGGGGAGGCTGGGAGGCTGGGGGATGCCCAGGTAGCTGGCCACACGGACTTCGTTTGCTTACAGGATTTTGTTTCCTTCTTACAAAGTGAGAGCAAGCCAGCCAGTGTCATCAGGCAGCCCCCTGCCTTCCAGAGACAGAATCTTTGGGATTAGCACCAGGGTTCAACACATTGGAGAGTGAGAGTCTACCTGAGCAGAAAAAGGTCACAACATTCTTTTAGTTTTTTTCTATATAGTTTCCTTTATTTAAAGTATACATCTTGGTGATTTGCTATACACATACACTGTGGAAGGATTCTGCCTATCTAGTTAATTAACACATCCACCACTTCACATATTTATCTGTGTGTGTGTGTGAAAACATTCACCTTCTACTGTTAGCAAATTTCAATTATACAATACAGTGTTATCAACTCTAGTCACCATGTTTTACATAAGATCTTTAGATCTTAGTCGTCTTATAGCTGAAAGTTTGTACCCTTTTACTAACTCTTCCTATTTCCTGCACTACCTATCCCTTGTCAACAATTTTCTACTCTAAGTTCAAGGTTGGTTTTTTGTTTTAGATTTAACATATTAAGTAATATCACGCAGTATTTGTCTTTATCTGATTTTTTTCACTTAGTGTAATGCTGTCAAGTTCTAAGCATGTTGTTGCATATGGCGGGATTTCTTTCTTTATCATGGCTGAATAATATTCCGTTGTGCATATATACCACATCTTTATCCATTCATCCACTGAGGAGCACTTAGATTGTTTCCATGTCTTGGATATTGTGAATAATGCTGCAGTGAACATAAGAATGCAGATTTCACTTCAATATCCTGTTTTCATTCCCTTTGGATATATACCCAAAAGGTGGCATAGTAGGATCGTGAGGTACTTCTATCATCTATCATCCATCATCTATCATCTATCATCCGTCTATCTATCATCTATCTATCATCTATCATCTATCATCCATACATCATCTATCATCCATCCATCATCCATCTATCTATCATCTATCTATCTATCTATCTATCTATCTATCTATCTATCTATCATCTATCTATCTATCTCTCTATCTATCATCTATCATCTATCTATCTATCTATTTATCTATCTATCTATCTATCTATCTATCTATCTATCTATCTATCTATCACCCATCTATCTATCTGAGAGACAGAGACAGTGAGAGAGAGCCTGGGCATGGAGGAGAGGGAGAAACCGACTCCCTGCTCAGCAGGGAGCCCAATGCAGGGCTTGATCCCAGGACCCTGGGATCATGCCTGAGCCAAAGGTGGATGCTTAACTGACTGAGCCACCCAGGCGCCCCTATATTTTCTTATTTTTTGAGGAAACTCCATGCTGTTTTCTATATTTAGAAATTTACTTTCCTACCAATTTACTTTCCTACCAAAAGAATACAAGGTTTTCCTTTCCTCCACATCCTTTCAACACTTGTTACCTCTTATATTTTTGGTGATAGCCATTCTAACAGGTATGAGGTAACATCTCATTGTGGTTTTGGTTTGCATTGCCCACATGACAGGTGATGTTGCATACCGTTTAATGTATCTATTGGCCATTTGTATATCCTCTTCAAAAAATGTCTATTCACTTCCTGTGCCCATTTTTAATTGTTTTTTTTATTTTTTATTGTTATGTTAATCACCATATATTACATAATTTGTTTTGGTGTAGTGTTCCATGATTCATTGTTTGTTCATAACACCCAGTGCTCCATGCAGAATGTGCCCTCTTTAATACCCATCATCAGGCTAACCCATCCCCCTACCCTCCTCCCCTCTAGAAACCTCAGTTTGTTTTTCAGAGTCCATCATCTCTCCCGGTTCGTCTCCCCCTCTGACTTACTCCCCTTCATTCTTTGGTTATTGAGTTGTATGAATTCTTTATATATTTTAGATATTAGCAACTTATCAGATATATGATTTGCAAATATTTTCTCCCATTCTGGAGTCTACATTTTCATTTTGTTGATAGTTTGTTGTGCAGTTTTTTTCTTAATTTTTTTAATTGACGTGCAGTTGACATATAGTGTTATATGAGTTTCAGGGGTACAACATAGCAATTCAACAATTCTATATATTATGCTCTGCTCACCATGGTAAGTGTAGTTACCATCTGTCACCATACAGTGTTATTATGATATTGACTACATTCCCTATGCTGTGTTTTTCATTCCTGTGACATTTATTGTATAACTGGAAGTTTGTACCTCTTAATACCCTTTACCTATTTTGCCTATGACCCCAACACTTTCCCCTCTGGCAGCCACCACTTTGTTCTCTGTATTTATTATTCTGTTTCTGGTTTTCGTTTGTTCATTTGTTCTGATTTTTAGGTTTTATCTAAGTGAAATCATATGATATTTGTCTTTCTCTGACTTATTTCAGTTAGCATAATACCCTTTAGGTCCATCCATTTTGTTGCAAATGGTAAAATCTCATTCTTTTTCATGGTTGAGTAATATTACAGTGTCCGTGTGCACACACACATGTGTGCATGTACCACATCTTTTTTTATCCATTCATCTATTGATGGACACTTGGCTATTGTAAATCTTGGCTATTAAAAATAATGCTGCAATAAACACAGAGGTACGTATATCTTTCTGAATTCATGTTTTTGTTTTCTTTGTGTAAATACCCAGTGGTGCAATTACTGGATCATATGGTATTTTTATTTTTTAAATTTTTTGAGGAGTTTCCATACTGTTTTCCACAGTGGTTGTACCAATCTACATTCCCACCAACAGTGCCCACATGTTCCCTTTTCTTCACACCCTCACCAACAATTGTTATTCCTTGTCTATTTGATACAAGCCATTCTGCCAGGTTTGAGGTGATAGCTCATTATGTACAACATTCTCAATGAGGCATTGCACCCTGGCTGTTCTGAGCTGGACTCCAAGTGAAGGAAGTTGTTTTGTAGAGAACAAATTACTGTCAATGTTGAGGAATAACTCATGAGAAAGCTAAACTAAACTAAAATAGCTGTTATTGGTTTCTTTCTTTGGCTTCTTGAATGGCAACCAATGCTCCCATTTAATTCCATGCCTTGTTTCCAACTACACAGCTCCAGTAAGGACCTTTTGGAAATCTAGTGGCTGAAAGCAGTGTGTCACTGCTCAGAGTGTGGTCACTCTGAGCTGCATGGTTTCAAAAAATGAATGTGGGTCTTGAGACATTTTATAAAAGTCTTCCTAGCTTTTTCATGGATGGCTAGATTGTCAGTGAGTCTTTCATTCACAAACATTTCTAACATGAAGTTTCTAAAAGTTTACAAGGCTGCTGACATAAATGAGACTTTATTGTACAGGCATACCTTGTTTTATTGTGCTTTGCCTTATTGTGCTTCAGAGATATTGCAGTTTTTTAAACAAATTACAGGCTTGTGGGAAACCTGTGGTGAACAAGTCTATCAGTTCTATTTTTCCAACATTTGTTTGCTTCATTTCTCTGTGTCATATTTGGTAATTCTCATGGCATTTCAAACTTTTTCATTGTCATTATATTCGTTATAGTGATCTGAGATCAGTGATCTTTGATGTTACTATTGTAATTGCATGTGGTGCCACAAACTGCATTTGTATAAGATACCAAACTTAATCGATAAATGTGTGTATTGTGAATGTGCCACAAACCAACTGATCCCCCTTCCCTCTCCTGGAGCCTTTCTCTTCCCTGAGACACAACGATGTTAAATTTATACCAATTAATAACCCCACAATGGCCTCTAAGTGTTCAAGTGAAATGAAGAGGTGCATATTTCTCACTTTAATTCAAAGAAATGATTAAGAAACGATTAAGCTTAGTGAGGAAGGCATGTTGAAAGCTGTGGCTGAAAGCTAGGTCTCCTGGAGGAGTTAGCGAAGCTGTGAATGCAAAGGAAAACGTCTTGAAGGAACTTAAAATTGCTACTCAAGTGAACACACAAATGACAAGAAAGCAAAACAGCCTGATTGCTGATATGGATGGGAGGAAGTTTTAGTGGTCTCATTAGTAATATCAAACCAGCCACAACATTCCCTTGAGCCAAAACCTAATCTGGGGCAAGGCCCTAACTCTTAAATCCATGAAAGCTGAGAGAGGTGAGGAAGTGGCAGAAGAAAAATGTGAAGCTAGCGGAGGTTTGTTTATGAGGTTTTAGGAAATAAGCCATTTCTATAGTATCAAAGTGGAAGATGAATCAGTAAGTGCTAATGTAGAAGCTGTGGCAAGGTCTCTAGAAGATCTAGCTAAGATCATTCGCGAAGGGGGCTGCACTAAACAACAGATTTTCATTGTTAATGAAACAGATTTCTTAATGGAAGCAGATATCATTGAGGACTTTCACAGCCGGAGAAAAGTTAAGTGCCTGGCTTCAAATCTTCAAAGGGAAGGCTGACTCTCTTGTTAGGGGCTAATGCACCTGGTGACTTGAAGTTAACACCAATGCTCATTTACCATTCCAAAAATTTTAGGACCCTTAAGAATTATGCTAAATCTACTCAGCTGATGCGTTATAAATGGAACAACAAAGCCTAAATGACAGCACGTCTGTTTACAATATGGTTTACTGAATATTTTAAGCCCACTGTTGAGACCTGTTGTTCAGAAAATAGTTTCCTTTCAAAATTTGACTGCTCATTGACAGTGCACCCAAGAGTTCTGATGGAGATGTATGAGATTAATTTTGTTTGCATGCCTGCTAACACCACACCCATTTTGCACCCTGTGGATCAAAGAGTAATTTCAACTTTCAAGAATCATTATTTAAGAAATACATTTTGTAAGGCTATAGCTGCCATAGATAGTGACTCCTCTGATGGATCAGGCAAAGGAAATTGAAAACCATCCAGAAAATGTTCACTACTCTCATTCCATTTAGGGACATTCGTGAGTTACGAGAAGAGGTCCAAATATCAACATTAACAAGAGTTTGGAAGAAGTTGATCTCAACTTTCATGGATGACGTTGAGGGGCTCAAGACTTCAGTGGAAGAAGTAACTGCAGATGTGGTAGAAAGAGCAAGAGGAGTAGAATTAGAAGTGGAGTGTGAAGTTGTAACTGAATTGCTGCCATCTCGTGATAAAACTTAAACGAAGAAGGAGTTGCTTCTTAGGGATGAGCAAAAAAAGTGGTATCCTGAGACGGAATCTCCTCCTGGTGACCATGCTGAGAAGATTGTTGAAATGACAACAAAGGGGCTAGTAAACTTATTTGATAAAGCAGCAGCAGGGTTTGAAAGGATTGACTAATTTTGAAAGAAGTTCTACTGTGGGTAAAATGCTATCAAACAGCAACGCATGCTACAGAGATATCGTTCATGAAAAGAAGAGTCAATTGACATGGTGAATTTCACTATTGTCTTATCTTAAGAAATTGCCACAGCCCCTGCAACCTTCAGCAACCACCATGCTGATCACTCAGGAGTCATCAACACCGAGGCAAGACCCTCCACCAGCAAAAAGATTCCAACCCACTGAAAACTCAGATGATAGCATTTTTTATCAATAAAGTATTTTTAAATTAAGTTACATGCATTTTTTACATATTGCTAATGCATTCTTAATAGACTACATTGTAGCATAACCACAACTTTTATATGCACTGGGAAACCAAAAAATTCATTTGACTTGCTTTATTGAGACACTCACTTTATTGCAGTGTTCTGGAACCATACTTGCAGTGTGGTATCTCTATGAATGCCTGTATTAATATCTGAATTTATTCCCGCCTGTATTGCATTGACAACCACCTCCATCAGTCCTCTCTGTGTGTCCAGTAGGGTGTTTCATATGTACTAACTTGCACTTCTGCCCTGGCCTCCTGGTAGATGCCCACAGCTCCTGAGCCACTTCGAAGTCATCGATCACTTTGTGGAAGGAGACATCGTGGCAATCCCTGGATAAATGCTAAAAAGAAAAGTCAAATAATGCTGAGGAGAATATAGAGATGTCACTAATCAGGAAGAAAACTTTCCCCTTCAGAAGTAATACTTGTGCTGAGACCTAAAGATTAGGTAGGAATGAACAGGGCACCATCAGAACAGTAGGAGCAAAACCATTTGGAGGGAGGGAGCTCGGTATGGACAGGGGGAATATGTTAATGAAAAAATGTCTGCTTTAGCAGCAACAACAACAACCCCTGAAATACCAGTGCCTGAGCACCATGGCTGTTTATTCCTTGCTGCCATAGTGCCAAGTTGCAGCAGGGGGCACTGCATCACATAGTCCCTCAGGAAGCCTGGCTGACAGAGATTCCGCCGTCTGGAGTGCTTGACCTTCTATGTCATTTTGTGCATTGACAGTCAGGCTTACAGAAGGACAAGAGAAAAAAGCATGGGGGTTGTTGTGTGGGGAGGTCTGGAAAAGCCATAAAACATTTCCACTTAGATTCTAATTACCCTGTCTCAGGAACGTGGCCACAAAGGATGGTCATATCTTTGGAGGAGTTAAAGTTTTTAGAAAATAATTCATAGGTCAGAAGCTTCATAGATTACACTGAGACCATTAGAATCCAAGATTATTTATTACTGTGGCTGAGTTGAGATACAGGCTTATTCCTTTACTCATTTATTCACTCTTTCATCCACTTATTCCTTGAACATTTATCAAGTGCCTACATTATACTATGCGATTGACCAATAAACCACATTTTCATGCAAAGATTAAAAAGGTGGACAGGTTATAAACAGAAGTGCCAGAAGGAGACATGGACAAACTGTTTTTTTTACTTTACATTTTGGATAATCATTTAAGGAGAAAGCTGTAATTGCTCATTGGTGCTTAAGTGAAATTCTTATGAATACAAAACAGGCAGAATTAGGGAGAAAGTTTTAAAGTAGCAAAATCATTAAAAAAAAACACTTGATAAACTAAAACCTGTGAAAGTATCTTCAATGAAATTCCATTGTTCCATTCTCCCAAATTGCTCTGTGCTTTCAGATGTCCCAGGCAGAGTCACTCACATTGCTGCACATCAGCCTCCCCTTTTACGCACTGAAAAACTCAGGAGTTTGATTTGCTTTACTGTCAAGTAAGATGTTAGGAAACACGTAATGATTTTTGCCGTTCCCCTCTTGTAGTTTTAGAATACATTTTCAAATTGCAGGATGTGATCAATACTGAGTGCCTGCTTGAGAGAGATTTGCAGACCTAGACATTACCCAGAGTAAAATAGTATATTTTTCCATATTTTTTACTGGAGTCAGGCAGCTGATAAAACACTTCTCTAAGCATGAGCGGGACCCTATTTAAATACCATGCCTATCATCCTCGCTTATTTTAATCGGCATTTAAAGAATTTCTCTGCTTTCTTTACTTCCAAATCCTTGGCTCAGTGTGACACATAAAGAAAGCTTTAAAAGAAGTGTGAGTAATTAAAGAGTAATTAAAGCAACAAGCAATTAACTAATTGATCCTAAAAAAATAGCTTACACAACACCAACAGTATATTTGCAGCAACTTTGTGAGATAGCCTGGTCTATGATCATTGATGAGTCTTCATTGTTACTCTTCTGCAACAAGCAACCAGACAAAAAAGAAAAAAAAAAAGAATAAATAAAATCTGCAAACAAATGTTCACTGGTATTTCAAACACTTGGACCTTCTTCCAGTTACTATCTCTCACCTGTGTCTCTTTCCTTGTTCCAGTGACCTGGATATCTCCTCTCCCCAGCCCTCCTATGTCAACTAACAGATGATCCATGGCTTGGGTGGGAAATCTTCCCTTACCGCCTCCTCTTCTTCCAAAGAATCTATTTAGACATTTGTTCTGGGCTTCTGTAGCCTCTGGTTAGGCCCCATCATAGATAGGACTGATGAAATAATTTGAATGCCTAGTGAAAAATAAAAATGTAGGGCCTGTGCTGAGAAACTATTAAGAATTTTAAAAATGGCCACATCAGAGCATGAGACCAAGCCTGGAGGCCCTCTGAGTGGGGCAGGAATGAGGGGCGGGGCGGCTGTGGAATCATAAGAATTGCCCAGCCGTGAGGCTGGTTCTGTTCGTAGCTTTATCTTGGGATTGCTGCTATCTTTCCCTATAAAAGTAAAGCTGCACAGAGCAGGAGCATATGTAAATTGTTCTCTCTGTTACCCTCAGCAACAAGTGCCTGCTTGGCCTGGTAGCATTACATATCGGGATGTGCAAGTCATTCTTGAACCTGACTTTTTCTGCTTCTGTGACGACATCAGCTCCTTCTCCCTACCTCGCTATCCTGGGACCTCTCTTGTCTTCCTGAATATTCAGTTTGTCTTCACATGTGCTCTGTTCTTCCCCAGCAAAACCATAGAGTTCGGTAAATCTTTTAGGTCTTGCCTCAAACCTTCCTTCCTCAGAGAGCCCTTCCCTGGCCACTGCTGACTCAAGCAGCCCCCGACAGCCAATCCTCCACTGCCTTAGTTTATATTCCTGCCCTGATTATGATTTTAATTTACACATGTTGGATTGCCATTGTCCTGTCTCCTGTCTCCAAAATGTAAGCTCCATCAGGGCAAGAACTGGGTCTCTCTTAGTTTCCACTGTCTCTGCAAGGAAAAATGAAACAGGGCCTGCTACCTCTAAGCACTTGCTGAGTAAATGAATAAATAAGTGAATGGAACTTTAAAAACTGCTTTTGGTCTAATCTTAATTATTTGGCAAAAATTTGAGAATAAAACCTGAATCCATAACTGCAGGCCAAAGGCCAAATCCAGCTCACATGTTTTGGTAAATAAAGATTTACTGGAACAGAGCTGTGCCCATTCATTTCCATCATTATCAGGGTCTACTTTTGTGAAACAGGGGCAGGGCTGTGTAGTTCCCACACAGACTGTATGGGCGGCAAAACCTATTTACTCTCTGACCTTCAGAGAAAGAGTTTGCCAATCTCTGGCATAGAGCATGTACCACTTGAGAACATAAGAAAAAATTACCCGTCCAGAGAGTTTCGAGCCCTCTCGATTAACAACACAAACAAAAAGTAGACCAGTAGCAAAAAAAAAAAAAAAAAAAATTATTTTTAAATAAAGAATTCTCACATTTGTCTGCCTTGAAGTGAAAATGTCTCCATGTGAGTCTGTTCAATGGCTATGATGAATCAATTGGGTGCTTAGCTAACTCTTATTTAGGAATGGAAAAAGCAGGAGAGAGGGCAGAAAACAGTAAAAAATGAGAAGGCAAGACTGAACAAGACAAAGCTCTGCCAAGAGTAAGGAAGATGGCTACTGAAAGCACATTGAAAGAAGCGTTGAGAGGAAAATAGTTTAGTGGTTCCTCAAAAAGCTGAAAATGGATTTACCATGTGATCTAGTAATCCCATTCTTAGGTGTACACCCAAAAGAATTGAACACAGGGATTCAAACAGATACGTGTACACTGATATTCATAGCAACATTCTTCACAGTAGCCCAAAAGGAGAAAAGCCCAAATGTCCTTCAACAGATGAATGGATAAACAAAATGTAGCATATGCACACAAAGGAATATCTATTCAGCCATAAAAAGGAATAAGATTCTGACACATGCTACAACATGGATGAACCTTGAAAATGTTATGCCACGTGAAATAAGCATTAAAAAAAAAGACGAATATTGTAGGATTCCACTTATAGGAACCGGTGTAGTCAAATTCATAGAGACAGAAAGTAGAAGAGTAGTTACCAGGGACTAAGGAAGGGAGGGGCAGGGGTTATCACTTAATGAGCATGGAGCTGTTCCTTGGGATGATGGGAAATTTCTGGAAATAGATGGTGCTGACGGTTACACAACATTGGGAATGTACTTAATGCCACTGAATTGTAACCTTTAAAAAGGTTAAAGTGGTACATTTTCTGTCATGTATATTTTACTACAATAAAGCAGATATTTTTAATTTTTTTTAATTTTTTATTAGACAGAGAGAGAGTACAAGCAGGGGTAGCGGCAGGTAGAGGGAGAGGGAGAAGCAGGCTCCTTGCTCAGCAGGGAGCCGGATGTGGGGCTCGATCCCAGGACCCCGGGATCATGACCTGAACCGAAGGCAGACGCTTAACCAACTGAGACACCAAGGCGCCCCAAAACAGATTTTTTAAATGAAGAAGAAAAAGAACAGACACTGGCAACAGAGGTACCAGGCTCCTCTTTGTCCCTAAAGCCATGCACAGTTCCAGAAGAAAGGTATATAAACTGAGACACCAGCTCATGGAAAAGCAGAGGTCACACTGAGTCTGGAAGCTAGAACTGGTGAGTGATCACATTGGACACTCAGCTGGGGAGATTTCTAAGCGAAATGTTGAAGGAACAGCTTCGTAAGAGATGAGAGAAATGAATTGAAGACAGAATCGTTAAGCAAAAAGACAGAACTTAAAGATTTGGAAAATGTTCAGCCTGTCCTCATTACAAAAAAATGAGAACATGTGTTTGGAAGACAGTAAAGGTATGGAAGAATCGACCGTTTGTCAGAGAGGTTCCTGTGGGTGTGAACCACAGAATTAATCAGCCACCCCAGCAGGAAACTTCCAATTTGAACTGAGGAGGAAGGAGATGGGACCTAATTAAGGAAAGCTGCAAATGGGTGCTTTTTTCAAGAAAAGGGAAGAAGGATCCTGAAGGCAATTCCGAGATCATCAAGGCCATGGCCTGGGTTTTAGTAGGTCAGACGGGCTCTCACAGAAGCTCTGGGGATAGAGCCACTCAAAGCCTTGGAGTGCAGTCCCAGCCTAGTTGTGGAGGTGACATTGCCACCCCAGTGAGTCTGGAAGGTAGAACACTGAGCCAGAGAGGATTGTTTTCAGCTGTAAAATTTCAGGGAGTTTGCCGTGCTAGATCTTGGACTCACTTGGGACCCATCACTCCTTTTTTTCTTTCCTGTTTCCTGCTTTTGGAATGGGAATCTCTGTCCTATCCCTCTCCCATCACTGTGTTTGGAAGCATACCACTTGTTTGATTTCATAGGCTCATAGCTAGAGAGGAATTTTGTCTCTGGATGAATCCCACTTCCAATCTTTCTCATATCTGAGTTAGATATTTAGACAAGACTTTGGACTTTAGGCTTTAGAGTCAATGCTGGAACAAGTTAAGATTTGGGGGGGTCTTGGGATGGAATTAATGTATCTTGTATGTGAGAAAGACATGGATTTTGGGGGGTCAGAGGGATACAAACATTTGGTCCAGACTGCTATGGGCTGATTGTATCAAATCCTCCAACGTTTTTGTATCCCCTCCAAAATTCATACATTGAAGCCCTAATATGGTGCTAATTGGGGATGGAATTTTGGAAGGTAATGACAAGGAGGTGGCGCCTCCATGATGGTATTCCCATTCTTATAAGGAGAGGAGCTCTTTCTCTAATGTGAGGATACTGTAAGAAGACTGTCATCTGTAAACCAGGAAGTGGGCCCTCACCAAGAACCCAACCATACTGGGATGCTCATTTTGGACTTCCAGCCTCCAAACTGTGAGAAATAAATGTTTGTTGTTTATGTCCCCAGTACATGTTATTTTGTTACAGCAGCCTGAGTAGACTAAGACAAGAGTGAACTGAAGATGGATTGAAGATGAGAGCTGTCATTAATAAAATGGGTGCAGATAGGCTCTGTGTTTTCTTTTGATACTGTAATTTTAAGTCCACATTAACAGAACATAAAAACATGTAAGATTCTATACACTTATTTTATACTCACAGGTTACTATTGGTTTCCTCACTGTAAAAAAAAAAATCACAGTTAACTTGAGTGTATTCTGAAAACCAGATGATTTATAATTAATCTGTATGTCGAATGGAGTGTTTTTCTCAGAAGCAAAAAAACAACTTGAGACTAAATTGGTGATGTGACCGAAAATTGATGAATTAAAAGCAATGTACCATTTTGATGAAACTATTTACCTGTATGAAAATGCAGATGTTACCTACTGGTAGAAACTCCACAGTTAAATTTCTCTCCTGAACTGTAATAAATTTCCCCTCAGAGTATAATTGGATGGCTGCTTATAAGTTACAAGTCTGAGAAAAGGATTCAAAAGTAATTCATATCTTTAAGAATAATTTAAAACAATGTGAAATGGATGAATATTGGGGAGAATAATGAATTAAGATCTCTATCTAGAAGCATAAAAGTGCATCATTTGTTGAGGTCATGTCATTGTAGTAAAGAAAAAGGATCATAATAGTAACAAAAATAAGGATTTCTACCATTCAGTAGTATGCCTACTACGTGCCAAGCTGTGGTCCTTCTGCTTTCCATATAGCCATGTGGTCAAGGAGGAGGGCATAATGGAACTGACACATCAGGAATAAAAACATTGCTTCCTTTTGAGTATTTTAAGCCATATTATTTGAGACTAACCCTGCTACCCTTAAATTGGTTTCATCCATCATTTAAGAGTCTACAATGATCTCTGGAAAAATCTATTTCCTCCACAAGGGACTGTTCATGTTCCAAGTGTGATACAACCATGTTTCATTACCAGGTGCACCAACAGTGGAAAATGTAGATCTCTGGTCCTCATTTCCTAGTTTAACTAGCATTCTGTTGTTGCACGGTGACCACCATCCCTTGGCACTAGGGACCATCTCCCTGACGTGTTCAGAAAGGGGATTGCATTGTACCAGTAAGAAACACTGGCCTGTGGAATAAAAAGTGTCAGAAACCCTGTGTCCACCTTCCATCATTAAGCTGCATGCGGTTGATCATTTATGAGTTCTTCCCAGGCTCCAAGTGTGGAAGCAGAAGATGCTGGTTTCAAAGTCCTTTAAAATACCATGTCCACCCTATCATACGTCTTAGCATTACCAATAAACCTGATTTCTTCTTCCTCTGCTACCAAATACACAAAGCTCTCAGATGAGATGACTGAGAACGCCAGCTAAGTAATGTGCTACTTGGTTCTCCATGTTTTTGTTCAGAATATCTCTGTGCTTACTGCAAGCAGTTCTCTTTTGGACCATTTTGCCTCTTACTGTAATAAATGACAAAGAAATTGAATTCATAGAGGTATTGCTTGGAAAAATGATACTAGCGGATTGAATTTCAGGGCGATGCTATTATTTTTGAAAGCCACAATTCTCTGATCTACCAGGATTTACCTTTCTTTCCCCATCCGGGGAAGGATTACTGCTGACAAGCTGTAGCTCCTTTTCAAAACATTTACTTTTGCCTTTTACGGTTTCCTTATGAACGTTTGAAACTCACAAATAAGCGCTGTGAGGAAGGAGTAACGGCAGCTGCACCAGCTAAACGTAATTACACATTTAATTTGCATGGGACTTGGTTAGGTGGAAGAATATGTAAATAGATTCTTTGTTGGCTATTAGGATTTTTTTCTTTCTTGTTTTAGCCTCTCTTTCTTTCTTTCTTCCTTCCTTCCTTTCTTTCTTTCTTTCTTTTTTTTTTTTCCCCCTTGGAATGGCAAATAAAGTACAATGTCCTTAGGTTTACTTTTTAAGCCTGTGGAGTTTAGGATGTTGGTGGATAACTGTTTGCTAACCTTTTACTTTGGTTACTGTTCATCTTTCCTGGTTTATCATTGAATCTCCAGCACCTGATCCCAAGTCTGGAACATGGGAGTAGCCTGCCCACCCCCAACTCCCCCCAAAAAGAAACAGAGAGAAATTGCACTTAGTTCAAAGTGGTAAGAGGAGTGTGGCATACACTGCATTTTTAAGACTTATTTATTTGAGAGAGAGAGAGAGAAAGAGAGAATGCGGGGGAGGGGGGAGAGAAATCCTTAATCAGACTCGACACTGAGCTGGGAGTCTGGGAGTCCAACACAGGGCTTGATCCCACAACCCTGAGATTGTGACCTGAGTCGAAACCAGGAGTTGGATGCTCAACTGACTGAGCCACCTGGGTGCCCTGGCACACATTGTATTCTTAATGGGAAGTGCTTTCCTACATACCCGAAATCCTGTTAATCATTGCAGCCAAAGAGCGATTAGGTTCCATGTTTCCCACAGTTAGCTGAAGGACAGGGCGTGAGGTCTGTGATTCGCATGCCCCAAGATTGTTTGGTAGATAGTACCTATAATGGTTATAACACTATAACCATCAAAAGTAACAAGAACAAGCCAAAAGCCTGCCCCCTGTGCAACCTCTTACTAGGAGAATTACAGTTTTAGAATGAACAAAATTTGTATTCAGATGTGTGAAATGGCCAAAACCATTAACACTGACATAGGAATTTTGAAATATTCTTCGGCATTTTTTTTCTCATATATCTTAAGAATCCTATTTCCTCAGAAAGACCACATTACCTTTTTTTTCTTTAATTTTTAACCACAGGAATGGACGTGAGCTACAAAGTTGTAGATATTCAGCCACACAAATGATTTGATGGTAAAGCCTCACTGGTGTAGCTAAGGCCATAAAAAGCAAAAGGAATGCAAATTTCAGAAATAAAATGAAGAGGAAAGTGAGCTCCCCTGAATTCAATGTTTTACTAGACCTCTGGCATTTGAATGAAGAGTTGATCAACCTGAATAATTACTGTGATAATGATTATAAAACTGAATAGTTTTATATTCCTGATGGACATAAATGGCTACTAACAACAATGTATTTTTTCCTTCAAAATATTAATTGATAACAGGAGTGGAATTGTATCCAGACGTAGACTCGTAGCAATATAACATTTTATTGAGAATATATTTGGTGCTGTAAGATGATTTCTGTTGAAGTTTCAAAAGGGACCAGGAAGCTGGATGTACAGTTTAAAAAGGCATTTGGATGATGTTGTGAAGTGGGGTGGGGGAGATGCCTCTGAAAGGTTTCAATAGTCCCAGGCCTGACCCTCATCCTGACATTAACTGATTAAATCTACATGTACCTACTATGTTATACTCATGATTATTGCCAGCAATTATTATGAAACACTTGGCATGGATCAGGTAAAATCATATGTGTTTGATATACATTATTCTTTTATACTTTATAATGGCTCTACAACATAAGTATAATTCTGATTTTATCAAAGAGGAAATCTTTGGGGAACTTAACAATTTTGCCCAAGTATGCAGAGTATAGAGTTTTGTTCAGGTTCAAATCAAAGCCTTTCTAAGTCTAAAGCTGGCTTCTTACCATGGTCTGTTCTGCCTCTCCAAACTTTTCTTGAGGGTCTATTATGTGCCCAGCTCCTTTCTGGATTTGGGGGATGATGTAGTGAATAGGTTTAACTCCTGCCCTTAGAGATCTTGCCCTCTAGTTAATGACCTAGATTTTAAATAATTATATTAGCAATTAATCCATTACCATGATAGCTGTTAGTATTATGAAGGAAAAGTTCAGGATATTTTTATGGGCAGGGGGATGGTACTCAAAAGAGACAGAAAGAAGTCCTAACATACATGTAGAGAAGTGGGAGTTATATATGTTGGGGAACTTTTTTTAAAAACTTAAATTTCAAAATC
Organism: Callorhinus ursinus; assembly: GCF_003265705.2. Classification (NCBI taxonomy): domain Eukaryota; kingdom Metazoa; phylum Chordata; class Mammalia; order Carnivora; family Otariidae; genus Callorhinus; species Callorhinus ursinus. The sequence goes on along the minus strand of NW_027397066.1, from coordinate 16,654,305 downwards.
ATCAATTCAAAATATTATTTTCAGAACATCTGTCTAATTTTGTTGAGGGCTGAGCTGAATTTCTTGGTAATTGTCTTACAGATAATATGGCCATATTTTTTTTAAATTTTTTTATTGTTGTGTTAATCACCATGTATTACATAATTTGTTTTGGTGTACTGTTCCATGATTCATTGTTTGTTCATAACACCCAGTGCTCCATGCAGAACGTGCCCTCTTTAATACCCATCACCAGACTAACCCATCCCCCCACCCTCCTCCCCTCCAGAAACCTCAGTTTGTTTTTCAGAGTCCATCATCTCTCCTGGTTCGTCTCCCCCTCTGACTTACTCCCCTTCATTCTTCCTCTCCTGCTAACTTCTTCTTTTTCTTTTTTCTTAAAATATGTTGCGTTATTTGTTTCAGAAGTACAGATCTGTGACTCAACAGTCTTACACAATTCACAGCGCTCACCGTAGCACATATCTTCCCCAATGTCTATCACCCAGCCACCCCATCCCTCCCACCCCCGACCACTCAGCAAACCTCAGTTTGTTCCTGAGATTAAGAATTCCTCATATCAGTGAGGTCATATGATACATGTCTTTCTCTGATTGACTTATTTCACTCAGCATAACACCCTCCAGTTCCATCCACGTCGTTGCAAATGGCAAGATCTCATTCCTTTAGATGGCTGCATAATATTCCATTGTGTATATATACCACCTCTTCTTGATCCATTCATCTGTCGATGGACATCTTGGCTCTTTCCACAGTTTGGCTATTGTGGACATTGCTGCTATAAACATTGGGGTACACGTACCCCTTCGGGTCCCTACATTTGTATCTTTGGGGTAAATACCCAGTAGTGCAATTGCTGGATCGAATGGTAGCTCTAATTTCAACTGTTTGAGGAACCTCCATACTGTTTTCCAGAGGGGTTGTACCAGCTTGCATTCCCACCAACAGTGTAGGAGGGTTCCCCTTCTCCACATCCCCGCCAACATCTGTCGTTCCCTGACTTGTTAATTTTAGCCATTCTGACGGGTGTGAGGTGGTTATCTCATTGAGGTTTTGATTTGGATTTCCCTGATGCCGAGCGATGTTGAGCACTTTTTCATGTGCCTGTTGGCCATTTGGATGTCTTCTTTGGAAAAATGTCTGTTCATGTCTTCTGCCCATTTCTTGATTGGATTATTTGTTCTTTGAGTGTTGAGTTTGATAAGTTCTTTATAGATTTTGGATACTAGCCCTTTATCTGATATGTCATTTGCAAATATTTTCTCCCATTCTGTCGGTTGTCTTTTGGTTTTGTGGACTGTTTCTTTTGCTGTGCAAAAGCTTTTTATCTTGATGAAATCCCAATAGTTCATTTTTGCCCTGGCTTCCCGTGCCTTTGGCGATGTTTCTAGGAAGAAGTTGCTGCGGCTAAGGTCGAAAAGGTTGCTACCTGTGTTCTCCTTTAGGATTTGGATGGACTCCTGTCTCACGTTTAGGTCTTTCAACCATTTGGAGTCTATTTTTGTGTGTGGTGTAAGGAAATGGTCCAGTTTCATTCTTCTGCATGTGGCTGTCCAATTTTCCCAACACCATTTGTTGAAGAGACTGTCTTTTTTCCATTGGACATTCTTTCCTGCTTTGTCAAAGATAAGTTGACCATAGAGTTGAGGGTCCATTTCTGGACTCTCGATTCTGTTCCATTGATCTATGTGTCTGTTTTTGTGCCAGTACCATACTGTCTTGATGATGACAGCTTTGTAATAGAGCTGGAAGTCCGGAATTGTGATGCCGCCAGCTTTGCTTTGCTTTTTCAATATTCCTCTGGCTATTCGGGGTCTCTTCTGGTTCCATACAAATTTTAGGATTATTTGTTCCATTTCTTTGAAAAAAGTGGATGGTATTTTGATGGGGATTGCATTGAATGTGTAGATTGCTCTAGGTAGCATTGACATCTTCACAATGTTGGTTCTTCCAATCCATGAGCATGGAATGTTTTTCCATTTCTTTGTGTCTTCTTCAATTTCTTTCCTGAGTATTTTATAGTTTTCTGAGTACAGATCCTTTGCCTCTTTGGTTAAATTTATTCCTAGGTATCTTATGGTTTTGGGTGCAATTGTGAATGGGATCGACTCCTTGATTTGTCTCTCTTCTGTCTTGTTGTTGGTGTATAGGAATGCCACTGATTTCTGTGCATTGATTTTATAGCCTGCTACTTGACTGAATTCCTGTATGAGTTCTAGCAGTTTTGGGGTGGAGTCTTTTGGGTTTTCCACATAAAGTATCATATCATCTGCAAAGAGTGAGAGTTTGACTTCCTCTTTACCGATTTGGATGCCTTTGATTTCTTTTTGTTGTCTGATTGCTGTGGCTAGGACTTCTAATACTATGTTGAATAGCAGTGGTGAGAGTGGACATCCCTGCCACGTTCCTGACCTTAGGGGAAAAGCTCTCAGCTTTTCCCCATTGAGAATGATATTCGCTGTAGGTTTTTCGTAGATGGCTTTTATGATATTGAGGTATGTACCCTCTATCCCTATACTCTGAAGAGTTTTGATCAAGAAAGGATGCTGTACTTTGTCAAATGCTTTTTCTGCATCTATTGAGAGGATCATATGATTCTTGTTCTTTCTTTTGTTAATGTATTGTATCACGTTGATTGATTTGCGGATGTTGAACCATCCTTGCAGCCCAGGGATAAATCCCACTTGGTCGTGGTGAATAATCCTTTTAATGTACTGTTGGATCCTATTGGCTAGTATTTTGGTGAGAATTTTTGCATCCATGTTCATCAAGGATATTGGTCTGTAATTCTCCTTTTTGATGGGATCTTTGTCTGGTTTTGGGATCAAGGTAATGGTGGCCTCATAAAATGAATTTGGAAGTTTTCCTTCCATTTCTATTTTTTGGAACAGTTTCAGGAGAATAGGTATTAATTCTTCTTTAAATGTCTGATAGAATTCCCCTGGGAAGCCATCTGGCCCTGGGCTTTTGTTTCTTGGGAGATTTTTGATGACTGCTTCAATTTCCTTAGTGGTTATAGGTCTGTTCAGGTTTTCTATTTCTTCCTGGTTCAGTTTTGGTAGTTGATACATCTCTAGGAATGCACCCATTTCTTCCAGGTTATCTAATTTGCTGGCATAGAGTTGCTCATAATATGTTCTTATAATTGTTTGTATTTCTTTGGTGTTGGTTGTGATCTCTCCTCTTTCATTCATGATTTTGTTGATTTGGGTCATTTCTCTTTTCTTTTTGATCAGTCTGGCCAGGGGTTTATCAATCTTGTTAATTCTTTCAAAGAACCAGCTCCTAGTTTCGTGGATCTGTTCGACTGTTCTTTTGGTTTCTAGTTCATTGATTTCTGCTCTGATCTTTATTATTTCTCTTCTCCTGCTGGGTTTAGGCTTTATTTGCTGTTCTTTCTCCAGCTCCTTTAGGTGTAGGGTTAGATTGTGTATTTGAGACCTTTCTTGTTTCTTGAGAAAGGCTTGTATTGCTATATACTTTCCTCTCAGGACTGCCTTTGCTGTATCCCAAAGATTTTAGACAGTTGTATTTATATTTCATTCTTTATTTTTTTAATTCTTCTTTAATTTCCTGGTTGACCCATTCATTCTTTAGTAGGATGCTCTTTAGCCTCCATGTATTTGAGTTCTTTCTGACTTTCCTCTTGTGATTGAGTTCTAGTTTCAAAGCATTGTGGTCTGAAAATATGCAGGGGAATGATCCCAGTCTTTTGGTACCGGTTGAGACCTGATTTGTCACCTAGGATGTGATCAATTCTGGAGAATGTTCCATGGGCACTAGAGAAGAATGTGTATTCCGTTGCTTTGGGATGGAATGTTCTGAATATGTCTGTGAAGTCCATTTGGTCCAGTGTGTCATTTAAAGTCTTTATTTCCTTGTTGATCTTTTGCTTAGATGATCTGTCCATTTCAGTCAGGGGGGTGTTAAAGTCCCCCACTATTATTGTATTGTTGTCAATGTGTTTCTTTGCTTTTGTTATTAATTGCCTTATATAATTGGCTGCTCCCATGTTCGGGGCATAGATATTTACAATTGTTAGATCTTCTTGTTGGATAGACCCTTTAAGTAGGATATAGTATCCTTCTTCATCTCGTATTACAGTCTTTGTTTTAAAATCTAGTTTGTCTGATATAAGGATTGCCACCCCAGCTTTCTTTTGGTGTCCATTAGCATGGTAAATGGTTTTCCACCCCCTCACTTTCAATCTGGGGGTGTCTTTGGGTCTAAAATGAGTCTCTTGCAGACAGCATATGGATGGGTCTTGTTTTTTAATCCAATCTGATAGCCTGTGTCTTTTGATTGGGGCATTGAGCCCATTTACATTCAGGGTAACTATTGAAAGGTATGAATTTAGTGCCATTGTATTGCCTGTAAGGTGACTGTTACTGTATGTTGTCTGTGTTCCTTTCTGATCTTTGCTGCTTTTAGGCTCTCTCTTTGCTTAGAGGACCCCTTTCAATATTTCTTGGAGGGCTGGTTTCGTGTTTGCAAATTCCTTTAGTTTTTGTTTGTTCTGGAAGCTTTTTATCTCTCCTTCTATTTTCAATGACAGCCTAGCTGGATATAGTATTCTTGGCTGCATATTTTTCTCGTTTAGTGCTCTGAAGATATCTTGCCAGTCCTTTCTGGCCTGCCAGATCTCTGTGGATAGGTCTGTTGCCAATCTAATATTTTTACCATTGTAGGTTACATATCTCTTCTCCCGAGCTGCTTTCAGGATTTTCTCTTTGTCTCTGAGACTCCTAAGTTTTACTATTAGATGTCGGGGTGTTGACCTATTTTTATTGATTTTGAGAGTGGTTCTCTGTGCCTCCTGGATTTTGATGCCTGTTTCCTTCCTCACATTAGGGAAGTTCTCTGCTATTATTTGCTCCAATATACCTTCTGCCCCTCTCTCTCTTTCTTCTTCTTCTGGGATCCCAATTATTCTAATGTTGTTTCGTCTTATCGAATCACTTATCTCTCGAATTCTGCCCTCGTGATCCTGTAGTTGTTTCTCCCTCTTTTTCTCAGCCTTTTTTTTTTTTTAAGATTTTATTTATTTATTTGAGAGGGAGAGAATGAGAGATAGAGAGCACGAGAGCGAAGAGGGTCAGAGGGAGAAGCAGACTCCCTGCCGAGCAGGGAGCCTGATGTGGGACTCGATTCCGGGACTCCAGGATCATGATCTGAGCCGAAGGCAGTTGCTTAACCAACTGAGCCACCCAGGCGCCCTCTCAGCCTCTTTACTTTCCATCATTTGGTCTTCTCTATCACTGATTCTCTCTTCTGCCTCATTTATCCTAGCAGTTAGTGCCTCCATTTTTGATTGCACCTCATCAATAGCCTTTTTGATTTCGACTTGGTTAGATTTTAGTTCTTTTATTTCTCCAGAAAGGGTTTCTCTAATAATTTCCACGCTTTTTTCAAGCCCAGCTAGTATCTTTAAAGTCATGATTCTGAACTCTAGGTCCGACATCGTACTAATGTCCGTATTGAGTAGGTCCCTGGCTGACGGTACTACCTCTTGTTCTTTTTGCTGAGGTGATTTTTTTCGTCTTGTCATTTTGTCCAGAGGAGAATAGATGAATGAGAGAACAAAATGTTAACAGGTTTACAACGTCCCCAGCAAATATACTGTATACAAATCAGAAAAGACCTGAAACCAGGGGAAAAGAAAGGGAAAGAAAGGAAGAAGAAAGAGAAAAAAAAAAAAAAAAAGATAAAAACAAAAACAGAACAATACAAAAAAAAGCAGAATGTGATCAAATATGATCAGGCTAGTGCATAGATCAGTGCCACACACTAGATTTTGGGCGTATTTTGGTCTGTTAGAAAAAAGTGCCTCCTAAAATTTTAAAGGAAGAAAGACATATATGTACAAAATAAGGGTTGATACAATGAAGGGATAGAAGATGACTGTAAAGATGAAAATTATAAAAGATTTTATAAAAGGACTTGATAAGATAAGAAGTTGTTTGAAAAAAGAAAGAAGATTTAAAAAAAGAAAAGAAAAGAAAAAAGGGAGAGAATGTGATCAGGCAGGAGACTAGAACAGAACCATACACTAGTGATTTAGGGTATAATTTTGTCTGTTAGAAGAAACTGTATCTCAAAATTTTAAAGAGAGAACAACTTATATATATATGCCAAAAATAAGGGTAACTACTATGAAGGGATAAAATATGACTCTAAAAATGAAAAATAAAAAATATTTTTTTTTAAAAAAAAGAGATTGATAAGATGTTGGTTGAAAAAGGGAAAAAGAAAAAGAAAAAAAAAACAGTTAACAAAAATTAACTTTGATGAACTAATGAATCATGGTAAAAAAAAGCCATGAATTCTATGTGCCGTATTCCCCTAGCGCTGGAGTTCTCCCGTTCTCCTTGATCGGTAAACTTGGTCTTGGCTTGCTGGCTGTTCATGCTGATCTTCTGGGGGAGGGGCCTGTTGCTGTGGTTTCCAAATGTCTTTGCCGGAGGCTGAATTGCCCCGCCCTTGTCTGTCCGGGCTAAGCAAGCTGCTCGGGTTTGATCTCAGAAGCTTTTGTTCCCTGCAAGCTCTCCGTACAGCCTTGGAGGACCAGGGCAAAAATGGTGGCCTCCCAGTCTCCACCCGGAGGAGCTGAGAACTCGGGGCCCCGCTCCTCAGTGCGCCCCCAGAGAAAAGCAGTCACTCCCTTGTCCCTGGTCTCCAGCCGCACTCCGTGGTCACCCGGCCTGTGACCGAGCGTTTGTATCTCTGGCACCCGACCCCGTGTGGAGTCTCCAAACCCAGCAGATCCCTGCGGTGCGTTCCCGCGCCGCTCCTCCCCCGGGGGAGAAAGGGGAGTCTCCCCGGATCTGCCGCCTGTTGGGTCCCTGCTGCAGGAGCAGTGGCCCGACTGGGCCGCGGATCACAGTTTATGGCAACCCCAAGCTGAGAGCCCGCGCCTCAGCTCCGTCTCTGCAGCTGGCTTCCCCGCTCCGATACCTGGGAGCTCTGGCGCACTCAGGCTCCCCCGGTCTTTCTGTGACCCCAAGGGTCCTGAGACCCCACTGTCCCGCGAGGGTTCCACCCCCGCTTAGCCACTGGAGCGACGTCCCTCAGCGGAGCTGACTTCTAAAAGGTCCGATTTTGTGCTCCGCGGCTCTATCACTTGCCAGAAGCGGCCGGCGGAGGCCCCCTCCCCCGCCGTCTATCCTCCCGAATATCGCCTCGGATTCACTTCTCCGCACGTCCTACCTTCCAGTAAGTGGTCGCTTCTCTGTTCAGAGAGTTGTTGCTACTCTCCTCTTTGATCTGCTGAGTTCGTAGGTGTTCAGAATAGTTTGATCCGTATTCAGCTGAATTCCTGAGACCAGACGAAATCTAGGTCTCCTACTCCTCCACCATCTTGCTCCGCCCCTCTATGGCCATATTTTTTAGAAACAAAATAACATAAGAAATGTTACCTATAATATATTATTATCATCTTTAACATTTCCCCATGTCAGTTGAGAAGAGAGGAGGAGAAGCCGCACTTTGGTCAATGTTTTATTGGATTCAAGTGCCTGTTTGGGACTTGTTGCCCTTGGTTGCTTGCCGCTTCGGATTTAGCAGTTTAAGTCAGTAAAATCAGGGTATGGTTAGCCAGGAGGTTTTTGCTTTGAAGATTTGCTTTTCCCCTTCTGATTTTTATTTTGATCCTATGCAAAAATGTCCCTTTTATAAAACTGCATCTACAAGGCAATTGCAACAGGAATTCTTTGGAACAATGTTGTCACCTTCAAAACTCGGGCTAAGGTAAAGCCTAACAAAAGTATGAAATATGACAAGCCTTTCCTTCACCTAGAAAAGTACTATTTCCTGACTGCCAACGAGATGGCAGGTGCTACGTGATTTTTAAAGGTTTTCTCATTTTACTGTCGCATCAACCTGATGAATTGGGAATTGGTGCCATTATTGTTGTTGGTAAGGTTGGATTCGCGTGACAGATGGTAACACTGAAGCTGAGACAAAGTAAGTGAATTTCCCAAAGTCAAAGCCTAGTGAAGTGCACAGTAGTCAGTTTTCAGTTCTGGGGTCAATGGGCTAAGAGCCTATATCAGCCATAGAGAGTGTACAGTCTGCAGGCAGAGCTAAAAACTTGCAGAAGGAAGAAAATGCTGGAGATTGAGTGAGGATGATCTAACTGCCCGAATGCCAGAGTCATCCGGTTGCTGGTAAAGCCTGACCTATATGCAATGCGTCCTGAAGCATGATACCCTTCTGTTCTTTTAAATAAGCCAAACCCTATTAAATTTCTCACCATTTCCTTTGTCCCTAGCAGAGGACAAGCATGCATACTTAAAATAAGCAAAAATGAATTTCAATAAATTAGGTAGAAATCTTCTCAGTGAGGGTGAATGAGCAGGTCTTACCCTTAGAGGTTATACCCTTTGCAACTTGCCACAGTCTCTTGGAGAGTCTTTTGCCCTTAATAAATATTAGTGATCTGATTATATATTTATTACCTCAGCCATTAGAAAATCCATTTGAATGCTATTGTGTATAGTCACATGTGGTTAATTTCCTTGGAATTTCATATTTGCTTAGTTTGGAATGAGAAACTTAAGTGTACATATAAAACAGATGTTTAAAAAAATAAATATCCTGCTATGGTCTTGAGGATTGTCAGAAATGGACCATATACCCATGTAAATGATAACTTTGACTTTTATTGGCTTCAGCTGAGCTATCCCTTAGAGGTATAACAAAATAAATGAATTACTTATTATCATATTGCCCAGAAGAAAACTGAAATGAGAAAATACCCATGTTGCCTTAAGCCAAACATATGGAGTCTACAAAAAAATTAAAAAAAAAAAAAAGCCATGCTACCATAAAATATGATGTCTGGTGGCTACTTTTTCCAAAGCCTATTAAGTTGAGCTATTAAAAAAATGGGTTGAGAAAGGCAGGAAGGGAAATTCTGTTTTTATTTTAAGTGCATGAAGTGGTGCTAGTTTGATTATCTAAATCCTTCTTCAATTATTGAATTTTTAAGTAAGATTAAGAATTTGAACCAATTTCACTAAGAGATGCTTGATAAGGTGATATGTACTCTTTGGGAGAATTTATATTATCTCCATTGTCTCTTCCCTACCCCACCTTGACTTTGGGTCACCTCTCTACTTCCCCAGAATAAGAGGATTTTAAAGAACCTCTGATATAATGCAATCATTCTGTGGCCACAGCAGGAACCTTTGCTGGAAACAGTTGTAGGTATTTGCTAGGTGTTTCAGTGCAAGCAATTGGGCTAAGCAAACTATATATTTCTCTCATAAAATCATTGATTCTTTATGACCATTTGGCTATAATCTCTAGGATAATAAAAGTTAGGAACAGAAAATTCTCAGAAGAGTAAAGAAGAGCTGAGAGAAAGGAAAGAGAGGATACAATTTTTAGAAAGAGTATTGAAGACAGAGACTTGGAAAAGTGGGCTCATGAGCAAGAAGACAAATAGGGGTGGGCAGTTACTCATCTGGAAATAAGAGTTAGGCTATTTGTGTTTGAAGACACAAATAGAAAGAAGACATTGCTTATCTAAATGAGAGAGAACGTCTGTATTTCAAAGCCTGTTTTGAAAGATGTACTCACCTTCAACAAACAGCAGTGTAGTAAAAGGATCAGGAATGAAGAGAGCAGTAAGTGACAAAGAGCTTGTGTTCAGCCAGTGGAAATTATTCTCTCTGATGATGCCTCTCATAGCTGTCTGCTGGCGTTGCAGATGGCTGGTGTGGCCCCATTTGCCATTGTAGAAATGGTTAGAAAGGGGATTCAACTCCTTTCAAATAAAAGAAAAAAAAAAACGAACTGAAAGTGTTTTGCCCTTAAAGAGCAGTGAAAACATCCACAAGGATGATAATGGTAATGATTAGCTACCTTTTTCCTCAGAGATTTGACATGTTTTCACATTTGCAGGACCCAGTAGAGCATGTATTTCTATCTCCATTTCACAGATGAGTAAGTGGAGGCAGGCAGAAACATATAGCTATGAATCAGGGAGGAACGGTAGAAGAAAAGCTCCTGGCAAAGTGCCAGGTAAATGTCCAAGAGAAAAGGTGGATGTTCCCTGGAGCCCTGAAATCTGTATGACTCACTGAGTAAAATATAAAGCTTCCCTGATATGAAAATCTTAGCCACAGGAAGATGAAGTTTTCTCCCAAATCTGAGCACAATTTGAATTTTAGAGAAAAACAAACATTTTAAAATTCTAAACCAAGAGTTATGTGTGTTCTGTCTTATACAATATTTATGTTTCTAGAAATTATACTAAAGGAAAACAACTTTTTGCCACTCTAGGCGATTTTGTATATGATAAACTTGGACTTTCCTGCTTGGATGTGCTTACCTAGTACCACCTGGTGGCAGCTAAAATTATTTCAGGAAAGGAGAAGACTAAACATTCCCAAGGTGGTTTGAACTCTGTGGAAAACTAGCACTGAAATCTCTTGTCATGTTGCCAATGCCATGAATCACCCCACTATTTATTAGTAATGCATTTTCAGATGACTTTTCCTTAGCCACAATGGATGGATGTTTATTTCTTTGTTCTCCTTTTCCCTGATTCCAGACATTGAGGCATAAAGCAGCTTAATAGCAATAAGAATGCCAAGTAAATGATCGCACCAGAGAGCAAACCTAAGTGGAACAAACAAAGGTGCCAAACCTATCACCTTGTCCTCATTAATATCAGGTTACAGCTAATTGTGCTAACAACACGCTTCAGTCTCTCCCCCATCATTATGTAATAATGACTTTCTTTTCATCACTGGCTTAAATTGCTTTTTTAGATCTGGTCCCCTGAAAATTTCTTATCTTCCTCTAGACACTGTTATAAAACATTTACTCAACCAATATTGATTGAGTATCCACTATTGCCAAATGCTATGCTGGATATTAGGGATTTAACATCGAGCTAAAGGATCCAGTTCCTATTCTTACAGTTCAAATAGAAGACACTACTACTCCTGCTGCTGCTATTATGCCAAGTTCTGCTGTTACTGGTACTGCTATTCCCAGTGCTGCTATTGCTACTGGTATTAGCTCCACTGCTGCTGTTGCTACTAGTTCTACTGATGCTTCTACTTGCTGCTGTTGCTACTAGTTCTACTGCTGCTGCTAGTGTTTCTACGTGTACTACTGCTGCTGCTGCTACTACTACTGCTGCTACTAGTACTAGTACTATTGCTACTAGTACTACTGCTGCTACTACTGCTAGTGTTTCTACTTGTACTACTGCTGCTGCTAGTACTAGTACTATTGCTACTGTTACTACCTAGTACTACTGGTGCTGCTACTCCTAGTACTACTGTTAGTGTTTCTACTTGTACTACTGCTGCTGCTAGTACTAGTACTATTGCTACTGTTACTACTAGTACTATTGCTGCTGCTACAAGCACTAGTATTATTGCTACTGTTGCTACTAGTACTAGTACTACTGCTAGTGTTTCTACTTGTACTACTGCTGCTACTACTACTGCTGCAGCTAGTACTAGTACTATTGCCACTGTTACTACTAGTACTACTGCTGCTACTACTGCTGCAGCTAGCACTAGCACTATTGCTAGTGTTACTACTAGTACTACTGCTGCTACTACTACTGCTGCAGCTAGTACTAGTACTATTGCTAGTGTTTCTACTAGTACTACAGCCATTATTACTGCTGCTGCTAGTACTGCCTGTACTACTGCTACTCTTCTACTCAGACTACTACTGCTGGTACTAGTAGTAGTGGAAGTACTATTACTACTTTTACTACTGCTACTAACTTATTTAATGCTACCCTGTGCCAGGCTCTGTCTTAAGTGATTTATTTTGATTGGTTTATTTAATTCACACAACAACCTTAAGGAGGTAGGTACTATTTGTATCCCAATTTTATTAATGAAGAAATTGAAGCACAGAGAAATTAAATAACCTGCTCATTGTCACCCACACAATAAGTAGAGATTGGGGTTCAAACCAATTCCAGAGTCTCTTCTTAACCTCTGCCTCTCAATGAACAAGAGAAACAGCAGACAGAAACACTAATAAAATTAGTGTTTAGATTTAGAATAATTTTTAATTGTAAATAATTGCTTTATAATTTCTAATTAATTGTAAAATAATTTACAATAGCAAAATGAGCCATAAGGAAAATCTAATGTAACCATGAGGATGGAGAGTGATGGTCTGGGAGAAGTGAGAATAGAGGGGCTCTTCTAGACTCAGTAGCCACAGACATCTCTGAATAATAAGAGAGAATCCTTTCTGCAAAGACTGAGGGGGAGGAGCCTCCCGGGAAGAGGGTCCAGCAAGTACAGAGGCAGGAAGAATGTTTGAGAATATTCAGGCTGCAGAAAGACGGTTTCTGCAGTTGGAGTGTAGTGAATAAGGATGTGGAGGAGATGAAGTCAGAAAGGTATCAAGGACCCGAGCCTACAGAACTTGAAATGTGAAAGTAAAGAGTAAGAGAATGTGTGGTCTCCTACTGCAGACTGTGCCAGGTCCTCTGCGAGATTCATTCTAATGGCCATGAGACATCACTGGGTGGCCTTGAGCAAGGAAATGATATGATCCCTTTCATCATCCTGATGGCTTCTGCTGAAAGGTTTTCCCCGATTCACAGATTCTATCTTTCAAAACATTTCACCATGCATGTAGGAAACCTGTATCTACTACCCCAAATGTCCTTAGCTGATTCTCTCACTGAAAGGCCCACAGTCTTCTTTCTGTTGACTACTTTTTTCCAGACATTCTTCTCTCTAATTGGTCTGAATGTCCACTTATAGCATTGAATATCAGGGAAGGTATAGCCATAATTATATCTCCTCTGACTAAGGACTATAGTAGAAACATTCCAACAGTGCTGAAAACAAATGAAATCATGTTTTATTGCTAGAAACTGGAGACTGTTTGGCATTTAGTAGAGGAAATGTTTGACCGAAGGGCACTATTGTACTAGTGTTAGTCATGAATCTCTTCTATGTTTGTTTTATTAAGTTTCAAGATTTTACTCTCTGATGAATAATGTTCCCACAGTGAATGTTAAAGGCCCAAAGGAAAGAATTACAGCATCTGTAGTAATGGTATGTAATGAATGCAGTGAGATCAGAAGAAAAGCTGTCTAGTTGTCAAAAAGGAGGCAGGGCATGTGCTTTTTCAAATGTATGGTGTCTCAACTTACTCAGCATTTCACATGGACCTACCAGATGAGTTTGAGCTTGACTTAGACTTACTTAGTACATTGAAAAATCCCTAAATAGCTTTTTATTACCACAAAATCAAGCATGATACAATACCTTGTAATTTATAAGGTGCATATGGTTAGTTGGATGGATGGGTGAATAGATGGATGGATGGAAGGATGGATGGATGGATAAGTAGATGAAGAGATGAGTGGATGGATAGATGGTTGGATAGATGAATGGATGCATGGATGGATACATAAATGGGAATTCAAAGGTCTTAACAGTCAGAGCGCAGTCCTGGGTGATGCTTCTTCTCTGTAAGAGAAACTTGGTGATGATAGACCAGATGAGGTAACATGTGATCAGGAACTGAAATAGCACTGATAATCAGTGTTAAGAGAAACTTCAACTTTAATGTTTAGAGAATATGCTGAGTTTTAGCTGTCCTGTTTCTAAGCACAGAGCCAGGCAAGTCAAGAGCATTTAATCAAATGATATTAGTTCAAGGACAAAACCTGTCAGCCTATTCCAACCCCTTCTTAGACTGCCTAACTCCATAGGTTTCAGATTCACTGCCTTCAGGAATGTATTCCTCACCTCCCGGTGGGTTAAGTGCCAATCCCACTTGCCTCTACTGCACAAGAATATACTGTAAAATTGCTATGTAAATGTCTTGTTGTTTCAAGTTGTATCCTCAGTGTCTGAAACCTACTATATACTAAAATTACCAGGGATATTGTCTCTTAGTAGGTGAAGTCACTTTTTGTCTGGAATCCAAACTTAAAACAGATCCTTCTCTCCCACTATAAGCCTTTAAATATATTCTTATAATCAGGAGATTAGGATGTTGCTATATAATCACTTTATGGTTCTCTACATAAAGATACCACAAATAGGTAGGTAGATAGATAAATAGATACATAAATGGGTAGATGATTGTTAGATGATAGATAGATGATAGATGATAGATAGATGATAGATAGATAGATAGATAGATAGATAATTTGTATTTTTAATTGATAGGGGCTGTCTGTGAAAATCTAATATCATTCTTTTGTATATTTACCTAGATATATTCAGGGTGCCAAGGGTATAGGGGAGCACGTGGAGAACAGAAGCCATTGCCACTTGCCAACATTATCTTTTTCTCTATTGAATTTAAACAAGAAAAGTAGTAAAAAAAAACTTGCCATTTGAAGATATCTATAAAAATAGGGACTATGAGATACATTCAAAGATTATTAATTTTTATTCATGTTATATATATTATATATACATATAATTTTTGTGTTATTCTTGTGTTCTCTTCCAAGTGACACATTAATTTTTTTCTCTTACCCATTTACTTAAAGTACAGTCTATGTCAGGTACCTTCAATTTCCTGCTCATTTATTCTTCAATCATATATGTGTTTTTTGTCTCACTGGATTTTTATTTAGTTTATAAGTTTTCACTAATTTGTATATATTGCTTTTTCATCAGAAAAAAATATATTTTAATATAGCTAAAGTAGAACTGTAAGCATAGAGATATTTATGCTGTTTGTTATTGTGAATCTATGTTTTTCTTATTTGATGGCAATGAGAATGAAAAAGTATTATTGGGATTCTAGTTATAAACTCTGGAACCAGAAGTTTGAATAATGTAATTAATCTGGAATCACTCTGAGAGCACTTCAGCTATTTGTCCATGGATTTTGGAAGGATGCAGAAGTCAGATTTATGAGAGTTTGGGTTATTGTGCTCTTAGGCGTTTATTTAAAATGGTGTCATCCTAAACATTTCAGTGTATGTATGTTCTTTATGAACTTGGGTCTTGAGTAATTAGATGCAATGGAAAGAGTACTTGGTTTCTTAGCAGCCTGTTACAAGTCCCTGATGGAAGAAATATTTATTGTCTGAACAGTCTCCTCAGCCACCGCTATCATCATAACCTCAGTGACCTACACTGTACCTACTCTGTACTTGTTCAGTGAATGATCCCTAATGGGGGCTCCATGAACTGTCATGAGATTGAAGAGTCAATGAGCCGAAAGAAGGAGAGAGAGATAATGTAGACTGTACTTGAAGGAGATGGATAGCTGAAAGAAAAAAAAATAAATGAGATGTCATTTGGAAGAGGACACAAGGACAAAAAAAGCATTTATAAAGACTATTGCTTTCTCACCTGTTATAAAAGCAACATAAATTTGTTATAAGAAATTTAGAAAATTCAGAGAAAGGCAAAAAAAAATTAAAGTCCCCTCTGATCTCATAAGCTAGAAATTACTTTATAATTTGTTTCACTGTATACACCCACATGTACACCCTCCCACACACTCATTTATATGATTCTTAAAAACAAATTTAAGAGATTTTACTCATGACTAAAATGTTTTCCAGGTAATTTGTCATTTTTCCAAAACATCCCATCCTATCTATTTATCCACCCATCTATTGTACTCTTTTACTTCTACTTGAGTAACTACTAAGGACACGCAATTACTATACCTGGAAATGAAACTAGACCTATGAATCCACCTGCCCTCATATGAACTCCAGTTGCAATAATGGAACAGACATTAGGTGACACCAGGTGACAGGTGGAAGCACCATCCTCAAATCTGAAAAACACGGCTCTGGACAAGAAGTACAAGAGAGACAATGAAATCTTTATTCCTATCAATATTTATGTTTTTCAACTAGAGAAAAAGGTGAAAGAACTTGCACTGACTTTCAAGCACATCTTCTAACTTCTAATTGCATATATAATCGAAATTAAGCCTGGAAGCTGTCTTATGCCCTTTGGAGCCCCTAGACTAACCACTTTCATTAAGAGGCAGGACCTTATTTCTAAGGCAGATAATTAAAACTTGTTGTAATAAAGATGGAAATGATAGTATCTTATGCTAAGTCCATGAGGATTTGTAGCCAAAGTAGGTTGAGGCTTTAATAGTGAAAAGATGTTTTTGATAAACCTGCCTGGGGCATGCTAAAAGATGGGTCTTTCTGAATTTAATTTGGAGAAGCATAATAGCTTGTGAAATATAGGGGAAATTATTGGAAACTTTTTTTTAAAGTTTGCTTTTTAAGATGTGCTATAATTTTCATGCAGGAAGTAGGTTTTAAATATTCATTCAGGCATTTAATAGCTGTGTTATAACTCCTGATATTTGCAAGGTGCATGCAGGGTGGAGGATCAGAGAGATGAGCTATAAAGATGAACATAAGCTTTCCTGCCCATGCGAATCTCATAATCACCTGTTCCCATAAT
The DNA here is from genome assembly GCF_003265705.2 of Callorhinus ursinus. Classification (NCBI taxonomy): domain Eukaryota; kingdom Metazoa; phylum Chordata; class Mammalia; order Carnivora; family Otariidae; genus Callorhinus; species Callorhinus ursinus. Next base: position 16,637,896 of record NW_027397066.1, on the reverse strand, counting down.
GTGTGGCCTCATAAGACATTATGCCCATAATTTATACTTAAAGCATTCTTATTGAACTAGAACTCCAAAGAACCTAACCAACAGTTCTGTGTTTTTAAAATTTGAAATTCTAAGAATATTGAGGAAAGTCAAATATCTTCCACTAGATTGTATTGTCCATGAGGTCAAGGACACACTACTTTTACTCTACACTGAAACCCCTACACAATGGCTGCTTATGGTAGGCACTCAATAATTTGAATAACTAAGCCGATTGCACCAGTCATCCTGACACAAGGATCTGGAATTCCCATTGCTGAAGTGACTTTTTTTTTTATGGATTTGGAAATTACCTCCAGAGCAGTGCCTGCTAAAATGATGTATTATCTGAGAGGTATTTAATCATTGGATGCCTTTTTTTTTAAGATTTTATTTATTTATTTGAGAGAGAGAGATAGCAAGAGAGAGAACACCAGCAGCGGGGAGAGGAAGAAGCAGGCTCCCTGCTGAGCAGGGAGCCCGATGCTGGGCTGGGTCCCAGGACCCTAGGATCATGACCTGAACCAAAGACAGACACTTAACCTACTGAGCCACCCAGGCGCCCCACTAGATGCCTTTTTGTCAGCAACAGTATTAGATTAATATATGTGATAACTCAAACCTTGAAAGCAGACCCTGGGGGACAGAGAGGAGCTCTGGATGAGCTTTGATATCTTAGGAGGAGTTTGAGGCTTGGAAAGAGCCTCAAATATTAGAACTAAAAAAGCCCATAGATTTGTAGATATGTCTCCTAAGTCAAGGAAAATAAAAACAAAAATAAACTACCGGGACTACACCAAAATAAAAAGCTTTGGCACAGCAAAAGGAACCATCAACAAAACAAACAGGCAACCTGTTGAAAGGGAAATGATATTTGCAAACGATATATCTGATAAGGGAATAATATCCAAAATATATAAGGAACATATACACCTTATTACCAGAAAACTCACAAATAATCCAATTAGAAAATGGGCAGAGGACCTGAATAGATATTTTTCCAAAGAAGATATACAAATGGCCAATAGACACATGAAAAGACATCACTAATCATCATGGAAATGCCTATCAAAACCACAGTGAGGTAACCACTTATACCTGTCAGAATGTCTAGAATCAAAAAGACAAAAAATAACAAATGTTGGCAAGGATGTGGAGAAAAAGGAACCCTCACACAGTCTTGGATGGGAAGGTAAATTGGTATACCCACTGTGGAAAATGGTATGAAGCCTTCTCAAAAACTTAAAAATAGAAATACCATGTGATCCAGTGTTTCCAAAGAAAACTAAAACACTAATTTGAAAAGATATGTGCACTTCTACATTTTTTGCAGCATCATTCATTTACAATAGCCACGATAGGGCAGCAATCCAGGTGTCCATCAACAGATGAATTAATACAATGGAATATTACGTGGCCGTAAAACAAGATGATATCTTGCCATCTGTGACAACATGGATGGACCCTAGAGGGTATTATGCTAAGTGAAATAAGTCAGACAGAGAAAGACAAATACCATATCATTTTCACCAATAGGTGGAATCTAATAAACAGGATGAACAAATGAACAATAAAAGCAGAAACAGACCCATAAACACAGAAGACAAATGGATGGTTGCCAGAGCGGAAGGTGTGGGGGGATGGGCAAAATGGGTGAAGGGGAGTGAGAGATACAGGCTTCCAGTTATGGAATGAATAAGTCACAGGAATAAAATGCACAGCATAGGGAATATAGTCAGTGGTACTGTAATAGCACTGTGTGGTGACAGATGGTAGCTATGCTTGTGGTGAGCACAGCATAATATATAGATTTGTCGAATCGCTATGTTATACACATGAAACTGATGTCACAAATGGCAAGATATTATCCTGTCTTATGGCTGAGCAATAATTCCATTGTATTGATTCATCTGTCGGTGGACCCCTAGATTGCTTCCATATCTTGGCTACTGTAAATAATGCCGCAATAAATGTAAGGGTGCATGTATCTTTTCAAAATAGGTTTTTTTTTTTTTTAATTTTCTTTGGGTAAATACTCAGTAATGGAATTACTGGATCACATGGTATTTCTAGTTAAATTTTTTTTGAGGAACCTCCATACTGTTTTTCATAGTGGCTGCACCAATTTACATTTAAGGCAGGGGAATTTTAAACATTGAGATTAGTGAATGGGAAAGCATTAGAGAACATTAGGGAGTGGCTGGTCAATGTTATTAGGTCTCCTGTGTTTGCTAATTGTTGCTTATGAAAGTTAGGCTCCTACTCTCCCACAAAGACTTTGAAACAGGCATCCTTTCTTTATCGATGATTACATTTCAAAGGGAATATAATCAGGTCCTGGAAAAAGACATTTCTGGGTGTGGGATATTTATATCTCAAAGGGTCAGAGAAAGAATTTACAATCCCAAATTTTCTAAAGGAAATACTCTAAGAAAAGGGAGATCAGGAGCCTTTATTCAGGAAGAAACTTGTTTGAAGTTTAGTTGAGGTGAGGGGACATTCAGTGCCCTCATCTGTAAAGAGGAGGTAACGAAATCATATCTTAAGAAAGTTTTGGAAAATTACATAAGTCAATATTATGAATGCACTTTTATACATAAAACTTAATATCATACAAATATCAAATACCAGAGAGCCTATGAGAGCTCATCAGATGAGACCAGCTTTGGTTAAATGCATAAATGATATAAAGGATAAAACTAATAATTTCTCATATGTAACAAGTTCTTAATGAAATGTCAAGTAGCTAACACATTGTGTCTAATTCCCTAAAATGTATCATTATTTTCATTTTGCAGAGAAACAAACCAAGTCTCAGAAGGTTTAAGTCCTTTGTTCAAGGTCAAACGCCAGCAGGGACAGAGCTGTGATTCAACCGAAGGACTGTCTAACCTCTAAGCCCTTGTTTTTTTTCCTCAAATACCAAACTTCTCTTCAGAAACTTTATCAGGCCTAAGGCCAGAGAGGACAAACCTAAATAGTCATCCTGTCCAGAAAACTGAGAAGTCAAACTTACTCTCATTTTGTTCCCAAGTTTTGTTGATTGTGGGTGTTAAAATGGGAGGCAAAAATTGAGTGGACCTATTGACTGGACAATAGACCCATTCAACTGCCAACCAGGAGCTACACGGGTACAATTTGACATTTTCTGGGACAAGCCATGTGAGCACTTAAGGACATCAGTGCCCCATTAGGAGGAAGGCAGGTGACCTTTTCTTTCCCTGCCTTCTACACTTGGCATTAGCAAGAAAGGAATGGAGTGGGCAGAGATAAGAAAAGCTCTCTGTCATAAGTAAGAGCCTTTTACCTCCTTGGGTACAGCTGGGCAAAAAGTATTTTGTGAGAAGCCACATACAAAATAAAAGCTTTTTTTGTTTGTTTGTTTAGACTGCAGCATGTGACTTTCTCTCCCACTCTGCTCATCAAGTCAAAGAAAGTCTATTCAATAATTCTGCTGGAGATATGATTTAGGAGGTGAACTCACCTAGCTGAGGTCAGAAGCTCTTTGCAGAGAGTACTGAACCTATTGTCATAGGCTTGGGTTTTAAGCTACTTTCACCAAGAGGTTATGACCAGAGAAAAAGCACTATTTTTTTCTCTGAGCCTCAGTTTCCCCCTCCATGGAAGAATATAAACTACATCATTGTAGTTGGTTGGTTTCTCACAGTCTTTAATTGGGATTCTAGGGAGCTGTCCAAATAATGTGTCTTCTCAGGAGCCTTTTGGAATCACCCTAGCCAGAAGAGAGCCTTCCATCTCTGATCTCCCATCCTGCTGACTATTTGGACCTCTCAGGTATACTGCCCTGTTCTTTGTTTGTGTGGGAGGAAGCCTCGTGTGGTGGAACAATACCCAGAGACAGGCAGATCTGAGCCTATATGCTCACCCTTCTGCTTCCTACTTGCATGATGTGGAATAAATGATCTAACCTCTGAGCCTCAGTCTCCTCATCTGTAAAATGGAGATGTAGTGGATATTTTCAAAGTGTTTGTTCCTGCCCCCCCCCAACACTTTGAACAATGCCTTTCCTGTAATTGGGGAATTCCCCACCTAGGAGTTTTTCTCTACAAATTCAAAGTACACACTCAATTTTCCAGCCTTCCTTGCAGCTTGGGCTCAGTTATCTGACTAAACCCTTCATCAATCAGTTGAGTCATCTCAAGACATTGATTTGAATGTAAGGAAAGAGAAACCACGAAGATTCCATTTTCTGACAAAGGTGGTGATAGTCACTCAGGTCCCAAGGAGAGAAATGTTGGGGATTTGGATGTTCATGTTAGCCATGCAAGCTATAGTGCTGCTCCCCGCAGCAGTCTGGGGGCTATGACTGGCATTGAACCTGACCAAGGATAATCCAAGAGTGATACTGCAGCTCTCCCAGAAATGCTCAGAGCTACTCAATAGCCTTTAATGAATCCCACTGTTGCTCAAATTCACTACCACCTGATCTCTGTTTACAACTGGAATTTCTGACTGTTACATGTGGGTGAATACACCCATGGTGTCAAGTCTGTTTGAGGGTTAAATCAAGTCAATAATGTGCTGAACTTCATACCTGGAACAGAGTGGGTGCATTATAAATGGTATTGTGTTTTACTACCTTTGCATATTCAAACTTCTCAAGTAAATGAAGAGCTCCTTGCAGACCAGTATCCATGCCATATCAAGGTACCATGCTGAGTCCTTAGAGGGCATCAAAGAATCATAATTATCCTTCCCTTAAGGACATTACATCTCAGTAAAAGAGGCAGTAGAACATGAGCTCATGTGTTAGATTGTCGATATTCCCATCCCATATTTTTCAGACTTAGCTCTCCCACAAATTTTGCAATACAAGGCAATCTTATACCTGTGTTATATTCTCAGCAAAATAAGATATCAGTTCCTATCTTATACAGTTTGTGTAAATATAAATGAGTTAATGCAATTAAAACTTTCAGAATAAAGCTTGGTACATAGTAAGTGCTCACTAGATGTTGGCTCTTAGAAAAGTGAGATCGCTATGTTAAGCTATATTGGTTAAATGATCAGAGTTTGCAGAGCACAAGTTCCCAATTGCCCAAAGCACTGAGACAAGCACTTGTAGAAATACCAGCCAACTCCCAGTGTCTCAGAAACTTCTGAGAGCTACCACTAATTGAGCATGTACTGAGAGCAAAGTGCTCGAAGCCCCTTGCACACGCATTATCACATTTACTGTTCCCCAGAAACATGGAGCTAACAATGACTATTTCTATTCCACAAATAAGCAATTGCTTGGTGACTTGATCAAGAGCCCCAAGCTAGAAAGAAAGGCTAGGACTAGAATCCAAGCTTTCTGACCCTAAATCCATGTTCTTAATCCCTACACCATGACTTTTTGAGTCCTGGATTCTCCTGACCAAGCAATTCTGAATGAAGTTTGATCCCATCAACCCTTCTAAAAACACATTTTGCATTTCTGCCATGTATAGAAACATGTTAAGGTCTATTATTTTAGAAAGTGTCATGGTTTGGAAATGTCCACTGAGAGGTGGTTCATCCTTGGGTATATCTATCCAAGAGCAGCACAGATATAATACACTATCTGTCTCTGACAAAGAAGGAATCTTCTTTCAGCATAGGGCACTGTTTTATTTATTTATTTATTTATTTATTTATTTATTTATTTATTTATTTATTGGCAGGGGGCGAGGGAGGGGGAGAGAGAGAATCTTAAGCAGGCTCCTCACCCAGTGCAGAGCCCAATGCAGGGCTTGATCTCTTGTCCCTTAGATCATGACCTGAGCTGCAATCAAGAGTCAATGCTCAATGGACTGAGCCACATAGCGCCCCTAGGACACTATTTTAATTGCAGAATCTGCTTTTATTGAGTCTACAAAGTCACCATTTGTCTAGGAGCTTATTAACAGTTGTATTAGGAAAGTGTTATTGACAATTTTCTACAGTATAAGACTCATTTTCTCCTCTACCCCAGTGGTTTAGCTAAAACTCACTTTGTCATGGATGCAGTTGGATTTGGCCATTTAACCACCTAAAAGCATATTAGAAGCTTGCAAAAAGAATCAATAGAGAAAATGGAGGCATTTATGTAGACTTATAATTCAAACCTGAACCAGTTGAATCCTTAGTTATTGAGGGCAATTAAATTGAAAAATATTACTATTCTCAGAATATAAGTTAAAGCTAAGGAAAGCAAAATTGTTGGCATATAAACATTCCTACCTCACAACCCATTTTCCACTTAAAAATTAAATGTACTCTGATTAAGTACAGCAGGTTGAGATATAAGAAACATCTGACACAGGGAATTAAAGAAGAATTAGAACACAAATCAAACTTCCATATCTGTAAAAAGGGAAATTTACTTTTTATCTATGAAAAATGTGTTTCAGCTGATATATAAGCAATAGATGTGTTATCATAAGTATTATAAGTGTATTTTTAAATTAGTTTTTGGTGTTTTATTTTCCACATGTCAAATAAAATCCCAGCAATTCACTTTAAAACTCAGTGGGTTGCAATATATACCAAGTAATCATAAGGCAGTTAAATTCAAGTTTCACTGGACGCCCAAATGACATTTAATACAATATTGCTTGTTATGGCCTCTATTCTTTAAAAGAATGATATTCTCTTTCCTGACTTTCTCTCTTACTCAATTTCCAGGGATTAATGCTTTAAAATTAAAATATAGAATTTTCATATTTGGGTAAAATTATTTTATGTTTATTGACAGTCTCAAATATCACTTTCTCATGTTTATCTAAACTTTCCAGAGAGGTCTGGGGGCTTCCACTAATGACTGACTAGAAAAGGCAAAATTTCTTCAAAGATGTCTGTTAGAAGCCCAAGCAAATTACACACTCTACTTCATAGTATACTCATGGTTATATTTATAAAAAAAAAAAATACCACCTTTCATCCTATGAAAAATAGCTTGATAAAACTGGTACTGAAGAAAGATCTACAATGTTTCACCTATGATTTTAAGTATCAGTCAACACAGAACTCCATGAATGGGGAGTCCATTATCTGGCTGGGGCATCATGGCAATATCCAAACATAAACCTCAGTGGTAAAGCTTTACTAAATATAATTTGGTATCCCCTTAAAGGTGCTTTAGTCTCAAAAGTATCTTTTTTTTCCCTCCAAACATTCTGCTTATTTGATCTTCTAGTCTCTTAGACTCTGAATAAAGTTCCATTTTTCTCTCTATAGGAACAAGATAACAAGGTAAGGATATTCCTCTTTGATATGTGTGGGAATGTTTGCAGGCATTATAGAATTGGCCTAACAGGGGTCTAATTGTTTAAGAGAACAATGGTTCTTCTGGAATATAACTCTTAAAGTAGGAAAATATAGAGATGTACAAAAGATTTTGAATATAAAAAAATCAGGGCCAGAGGCTGAGTGTCTGAGTAGCACATGGAGCCAGCCATTCTGAGGTCTTTTGATTTAGGACCAGGTTCTTGTATCAGAAGCCACTGGGGGGAGGACTGTCCTAAAAAGCAAATATAAAACATAACAACCACGTAAGTAAACAGACCCAGAGCGCCTGGATGGCTCAGTTAGTTGAGTGTCCAACTCCTGTATATGTATAGGTTATTCCTTTCTAATGCTGAGTAGTATTCTGCCATATAGATAAACAGCAGTTTATCCATTCACTTCTTGTTGGATATTTGGGCTGTTCCAGTTTTGAGCTATTATGAACAATGTTGATATGAATATTAATGTACAAGCCTTTGTATGCCTATATATTTTTTCTTTTTTGGGAGGCAGCAAATCCCTAGGAGTGAGATGGATGGATGATATGATAGGTATATATGTTTAGCTTTTTAAGAAACAGCTGAAGTGTTTTCCAAAGAAGTTGTACCATTTTACATTCCCAGTAGCAGCTTTTGAGAATTCTAGTTGCTCTGCCTCCTTACCAACACTTGGTATATTAGAATTTTAATTTTAGCCAGTTTGTTAGGAGTGTAATGCTATCTCATTACGGTGTGAATTTACATTCTCCTAATTACTAGTGATATTGAGCATCATACATATGTTTATATAGCAACCTGTACATCTTTGGTGGAGTGTCTGCTCAGAGCTTTTGCCCATTCTTTAAGCTGGTTATTCATTTTCTTCCTATTGAGTTTTAAGAGTTCTTTATGATTCTAGGTACAAGCTGTTGCCCCCACCCCATATATGCTTTGTAAGTATTTTCTTTTGTCATTGTCATTAATAGACCAGACATTTTAAATTTGATTAAGTCCAACTTAACAATATTTTTTCTTTAATAGATTATGCTTTTGTTCTCATATACACATGTTCTCATATCTACAAAATCTTTGCCTCATCTAAGATCACTAAGATTTTTCCCCTCTTCTAGAAGATTTATGATTTTAGATTTTAAATTTAGATTTTAAATTTAAATTTTAAAATTAAATTTGACACATTTCGAGGTAATTTTTTGTAAATGGTGTGAGATAAGGATTGAAAGTATTTTTTTTAATGGATATCCAGTTGCTTTAGTACCAGTTGTCAAAAAGACTATTCTCAGTTGAACTACTCTTCAATCCTGAAATAAGCCCTACTTGATCACAATGTATTCTATATTTAATATGTCATTGAACTTGATTTGCTAACATTTGGTTTAGATTTTTTTCTCTGTTCACTGGAGATACTGGTCTATAGTTTTCTTTCACTGTAATGTCTTTGCCTGGCTTGGGTATTGGGGTAATGTTGACCTCACAGAAGGCACAGAAAAGTCTTTTTTCTTCAGTTTTCTTGAAGAGGATGCTTAGAATTTCTATGATTTCCTCTTTATATGTTTGGAAGAATCACCAGTGAAACGATATGGGCCTGGAGTATTCTACATGAGAAGATTTTTAACTAAAAATTTAGTATCTTTAACAGATGTAGAGTTACTCCCAGATTATCTATTATTTTTTAAAATTTCAGTTTTGTTAAGGTATAATTATCAAATTGTAAGATATTTAATGTGTACATCATGGTGATTTGTTATTGATATACATTGTAAAAGGATTCCCCCCATCCAATTAACTAACACATCTATCCCCTCATATATTTATCTTTCTGTGTGTGTGTAAGAATATTTAAGTTCTATTCTCTTAGAAAATTTCTTTTTTTAACTGAAGTATAATTAACAATGTTATGTTAGTTTCAGGTGTAAGCAAATTTCAATTATAAATACAGTGTTATCAGCCATAGTTACCATGTTTTATATTAGATCCTCAGACTTCATCTTATGGCTGAAAATTTGTACCCTTTTACCTATTATGTTTTCAAATTTATTTTTTTCTGCAATGTATAATCCACTGTAAAGCCTGTTTACACTATTTTACATCTCAGACATTGTAGTTTTTATCACTAAGAGTTTGATGTAGGTTTCTTTATATCCTTCATGTTTCTACTTAATGTTTTGAACATACAGAATGCAGTTATAACAACTACTTAATCTTTTTATCTTCTTTTTCTAACCCTTGTGGCAGTTCTCGTTTGGTTTTGATGGAATAGTTTTTACTCTCATTATTGGTTATATTTTTCTGGTTTCTTGTATAGAATCTGGTAATCTGATTAGACACCAAATGTTGTGAATTTTATGTTATTGTATGCTGGGATTTTTTTTTCCTTATTGTAAAGACTCTTGAGCTTTGTTCTAGAATTCAATTAATTTGCTTAGAATCAGTTTGTTTCTTTAGGGTTTTCTTTTTCTTTCTTCTTTCTTTCTTTTCTCCTTTTCTTTCTTTCTTTCTTTCTTTCTTTCTTTTTCTTTCTTTCTTTCTTTCTTTCCTTCTTTCTGTCTGTCTGTCTGTCTGTCTGTCTTTTTTTTAGAGAGAGAAAGAGAGAAGTGGGGAGGGGCAGAGGGAAAGAGAGAATCTTAAGCAGGCTCCAGGCCCAGCATGAAGCCCCACGTGGGGCTTGAGCTCACAACCCTGAGATCATGACCTGAGCTGACATCAAGAATCAGATGATTAACTGACTGAGCCACCCAGGCACCCCAGGTTTTGCTTTTAGTATTTGTTGTCTAGAATGAAAACAACATTTTGCCTATGGTAATTAATTTTTACTCTTGAGTCAAGATCTTTCTGCATAATCTACCCAATGCTCTAATGTCTCATGAATTATCTGGTATCCCAATGTCATAATTGAGAGGATAGTCACTACACCTGGCCCTGTGTGAGTTCTGAGTACTGTCTCCTCTAATCTTTTGTAATGGTTCTTTCCCTACCCTTGGGTCATTTCTCACATGCATATGATGATCAGATCTCTGATCAGTAATCAAAGTGAATGCTCTGCACATCTGAGTATTATCTCTCTGAAGTTCTCTTTTCTCCGATACTCTGTCCAACAGATACTAGCTGCCTCAGTCTCCCCAAACTCAGCAAGTTCGCCTGAGTTCCCACTGCCTACATGACCGCCTGAAACTTCTTTCAGGATTGCAAGCTAGGGCAATTGTAGGACTCACTTCATTCCTGGTGGCTCAGAGAAAAACAAGAAAGAAAAGTAAAGAGTAGGGACCAGATATAACTCATAAAGTATACAGAGACTTTATTAACCCCTGCCCTAGGGTATGGCTTGCATTCACAAACTCACCTTTATGGTCAAACATAGCTGGAGTTCCATCATCTTGCTTATATTCCAAGCAGCAGAAAGGAGAAACGAAGAAAGGGCAAGAAGGACATGCCTTTCAGTTGAGGCAGTTCCTTTTAGGAGGCGTTCCTGAAGTCTTTTTTTTTTTTTTTAAAGAGTTTTTTAAGAGTTGGACACTCAACCAACTGAGCCATCCAGGTGCCCTGGGAGCTTTCCTGAAGTCTTACATGTGACTTATTTTTACAATGCATGATATTGAACTTTACCACATGGCCAGATCCTGCTGTGTCAAATCTGGAAACATGGCCTTTTGGCTGAGAGCCTTATCACTCCTAATAAAATTGGTATTCTGTTATTAAAAAGACAGATGTTGGATAGGCAAGTATCCATCTCTGTTGCAGGTCTGATAATGAATCATTTAAGCTCTCTAGGCTGCTATTCCAACATCAATAAAGTTAAGAGTCCTAGCAGTTGTGAATAATACAATGCTTATGCAATTAAAGTGAACTGTATATTGAAGGACTGGTCACAATTCTAAAATGGGTTGAAAGCACAATGAATAATGGACTGTTCAGCATATACTTTGAGATCTTTTTTACTTTGAATTTCTGTGTTGCTGGTATATAAACATGCATTCACTCTTGCTATGCTCAGTTCCTTTAAGGGCAGGGCCATGTCTTATTATTCTTGTTATCTCTAGTGCTCTTCAACTGTGGTAGAGGTAAAATTGACATTTGGGTTTTTGTCTTAAAGTAAATATTCAGAGTCACATTATTTTACTTTAAAATCTATACCATAAGGAGGAATGCACTTCTTCACTAATGAAGAATTACTGAATGCATGCGGCAAGCCAGGCAATATACTAGGTGATACTAGTCAGTAAAACAGATGGAAATACCCATTCTCAAGGAATTTATATCCTAGTACAATGAAAGAAACAATAAATATATAAATAATAATAATACAGTGCTCACTGCGGCAGCACATACAATAATAATAAAAATACATATCATGTTCAATGACAAACGTTATCATAAAACTAAAGTAGAATAAACTAATGCTGGATAAGGAAACTCAGAGGAACACACTGAGTTTGAGATTCCTGTAATGGGTCCAGGTTTAGAAGTGAGAGGTAAGACAGGCTTTCAGTGGAAAAGTTGCAAGATGGAGACATAGGGGTCAGAATTGTCAATGTATAGATAGCATGTTCGGCATCCAGGAAATCACGTGAGGAAAGTATTTCAAGGAGGAGGGAATGATCGATGATGGGGAACACTGCCAGCTTATCAAGTTAGACAGTAACTGAGAACTGATTATTGGATTAGCTACATAGAGGTCGGGTTTGATCTCGACAATGGGAATTTCAGTAATGTGTAAGGGGAAAATCTTGATTAGAATAAGTTGAAGGAATAATGTGTTCATATCACAGAAAATGGGGTAATCTCTGTAGTATATACAGAGCTCAAAGAAATTGAGAAGAGAAGGACCAGCAACCCACAGAAAAACAGGCAAAGGCTTTGTGTATAAAACCTGTTAACAGAGAAAGAAATAGCAATGGTCTTTAACCATATAGAAAAAGCATTCAATGGCATTCATAATTAGAGAAATGTGAATTAAAACCACACTTAAATATGATTTTTTGTAGGTCTATTGGTACAAAATATGACAATACACTCAGCTGGCAAGGTTTCAGGAAAATAACAGTCTCATACGTTTGTCAGCTGGAGCAGAAAATGGAACAACTCCTGGGGCGCCTGGGTGGCTCAGTCGTTAAGCGTCTGCCTTTGGCTCAGGTCATGACCTCAGAGTCCTGGGATCAAGCCCCACATCGGGCTCCTTGCTTGGCGGGGAGTCTGCTTCTCCCTCTCCCACTGCCCCTGCTTGTGTTCCCTCTCTCGCTGTCTCTCTCTCTGTCAAATAAATAAATAAAATCTTAAAAAAAAAAGAAAGAAAATGGAATAACTCCTAACAAGCAAAACTTGGCAATAAATTACAGATGCACTTACCCTTTGAGCGAGCAGTCTACTACTAGGACATTATTCTGCACAGACACTTGCACAAATATGAAATGCCACATGTAGTATTATTTGTATGACACTAACAAGCAAGTGTCCATCAGGAGAGGGTTGGGGGAATAAATGATGGCAAGCAGCCATGGAAAAGATAAAATGGAATGAAGAAGCTCTTTAAACACTGACAGTGGAAAAATCTTCAGGTTTGAGTAAAAACAAAAGGCAGAACAGACTGTATAGTGTACTGACTTCTGCAAAAGAAAGGACCAGGGAATTAGAACCTGACAGAATGGTTCATATATGGATTGGGAGGGGCAGGCACAGAAGCAAGATTTCTTTGTTTATTGTTTTTTATATTGTTTGAATCATGGCATTATTTCTTTGGAAACTGAGAGGATGGAAGGAAAGTTAGTGAGAAAGAATATGGGCACATTACTTAGGGTGATTTGCTATAATAGGGAGTAAGGAAATGAGACAGTAAGCTTGGAGGGCATGCAGGGGCGAAAGGTTCCTAAATTTTATTTTTCTATCTATTTTAAAGATCGAGAACTTGAAGTAGTGTGTAGACTGATGGCACTGATCCAGCAGAGAAGGGAACACTGGGGATAGAGAAGAGAAAGGAGTACCAGAAGTGGCATCCCTGAGCAGGAAGAACTCCTCAGAGCCGGTACTCACCGGGGTGAGGGGGCTTAGATGGGAGCCCACACCCTTCATCTGCAGGAAAGGAAGGAAAGGCTATCATACAAGCACAGGGGAACTGCTATGGACCGAATTGTGTCCCCACCCCCAAAATCCATTTGCTGAGGCCCTTGCCCCAATCTGATGGCATTTGGAGGTGGGGCCTTTGGGAGAGAAACTGGTTTAGAAGAGGGCATGAGGATGGGGCCCTGGCCACGGAATCAGTGTCTTTAGAAGAACATACAATGAGAGAACTTGCTGTCTTTCTCCCTCCCCTATGTGTGGACACAGCTAGAAGGCAGCTGTCTGCAAGCCAGGAAGACAGCTCTCCTCGGAACCAGACCGTGCTGGCATCCTGATCTTGGGCCTCCCAGGCTCCAGAACTGTGAAAAATAAATTTCTGTTGTTTTAGCAACCCGATCTATGTTATTTTGTTGTGGCAGCCTGAATAGACGGAGACAGAGAGCCAGATATGACTGTGGGAGCCTGTAAAAGTCATTAGTTATAGTTTTAATTTTAATAGAATATTCATGGCTCTTTTGTACAAATTGAATTACTTAGAATTGGATCAATACTGTCATTGTCTCTACGATTCATTTAAAATCAACCTCCTATGACAAACTGCATTTAAATCTTTAAGGAAGAAAATTTCTTGCAATTGTTCTAACAAAGGTGCTTCCCTTTAACACAACATTACTAGTCTTAAGTTTTTAGAGTCTATATAGTCCTTGCAATTATTGAAAGAGACTTTTTGCTATTACAGGAAGGCTCTTTGTCCTTCTTAGCATGTAGATATTTAGATAGAAACATAACTCTATCATGACAAGACACAGAATGAGTATAAAGATGTAACTTAAATGTTATGGTAACAGGGATATAAATTTTATATTCATTAGCTTCTGTGTCTATTAACAAGAAGTAATGGCTAGCTCAGAGCTTGTCTTTTCAAAGCACCCAAGTGAACAGATTGCCTTTATTTCAAGCTCCTTCATTAACTGCTTATTAAGACTGATAGTCTCTGAATTGAGGTCTACTTTTCTACCAGGGAAGAATTACTGAATATGGGGCTTATAAATTTCCAATTTGATTCAATTGAGCTCTCAACAATTTTCTTATTGAATGAGTAAACACACACACAATTTTATACTCACAAATTGCCTTGGAATAATAACCAGTTGCATGATGTTGTTATTTCTTGCTCCGTTTGTAATTATTCCCTCCGCAGTGCACACATTCACATACACACAATCACCCAGCTATATTGGACATTCATCCAAGACAAGGGGTAATGGCTTTCATCAAGGTCTCAGCACCCTGTCCGAGTCCCGAGGTTGGGACCAGGCCAATTGAGATCACAGTCTGGGGAACCCTTCCAGAAAATCTGACTCAAGGGTGGTTTTGCAAGTGACCCAACATAGATGCTTCCCTGACTGGCCTCCCTGCTTTCAGTCTTGCCTCCCTCCATGCTTGTTTCCACTGTGTATCAAGAGTGCAGATGGAGTCAGGCACTACCCTGCTTAACGCTGCCATCATCCTTAAGTCAATCCCAAACTTGCCCAAGTTCTGTATATCCTAGGCATCAGCTGGAGCTCCCACTCCCTGGAATCTCAAGGTTTGGCTCCAACTCCTGCACATTGTCTTATGAACAGTCTCACACTCTCTCCCACATTTCTGCAGGTTCCAGCTTCACGTCTCACTCCTACACTCTCTCTCCATTGAATTACTGTTTTATTCTACCTATTGATTCTAACAGGTAATTCTGTCTGTCCGTCTCTGCCCTGGTATCACAAAAGATGTGGAACTTGGACTCTTCCTTTGATTTCAACAAATACAAGACAGAATGGTAAAAATCCTACATGTCTTTTGTCTTGCAGTAAACAATACTGAATATTTTGGGGAGAGGTGATAAAAGGGCATTTTCAACACGGTGAAACTAATAAATTACCTGTTTTAACACTTCTTTGCCCCCACTCATATTTCTATCCTTGCTCTTTTATCTCCCCACTCCTTCTCATTTTCTCATGTCCTCAAACCATAAAAGCCTCTTTATTTCCAGTGCATCTTGATTAGCTTTCTCTATTCTTGACTTCACTGCTTGCTACCAGCCTTCCTCAGAGTCTTGCTTCCTAGCCCAAGTTTGGGTATATCCTTAACCAAAGCTCGTTTCTGTCCTAACAAAGATTTCAGAGACAACCACTTATAACTTTTTTTCACCTCACCGTTCTAAAAATTCTTTCCTCATCTTACTTTATGTCAACAATGTCCTCTGTCGAACCTTCACATCTTTGTTCTTGCCAAACTCAAGTTCTTGGGGTTTGCAGATGGTACAGGCTCTCTTATTTTTGGCCTTTTGAAGATGTTACTACCTCTGCTTGGAAACTCCTTCACTTGCAACCCTTCTCTGTTCACTTAGGTCATTCCTCCTCATCTTTTAGGTCTCAACTGAGAATTCATTTCCCAGGCTCCTCAACAGTAAGGCAGAGGCTCCACTTGCAGAGTTCTGGAACATTCTAAGCACTTTCAGATATAGGGCCATTCTAATTACTCACATGAAATCCTTGGACCATTTTTCTTTTCCTTGAAGACAGGGAAGAACCCCCACGTCCTAAGACAAACTTTGCACTTCAGATTATTTCAATAAATAATAAAAGGTATAAATGCATGAAGGAAGAAAGAGACCGAAATTTAGGGTTTTGCCAAATTGTTTAGTCTGAAACTATAAAACACTTTCTAATTCACTACCAATGTCTTTGATCAAACAGATAGTTCTCTTTGTATAATCTTCTTAGCCTTTTACTGCATTTAGAATTTCAAGACCATTTCAAATGTAGGGACCAAGACATAATCAATGATTATTTTAGTTTGCACACTTATGTGATTCCTCTTAAGAAAAGTGTTGGGTACAGATAAAGCTACTGGAAAGATATTTCTAAGCTGACAATTCATCTTTTAATGCACTATATTCAAAACCAACTTAATTCACATCTTCTTATACTATATCCAAATTTGATGCATTAGAAGCAGTACAATTTTCCACTCAGCAAAGTTTGAGTGTTCATCAAAACAAATAGATCATTCATATTGCCCCTCAGAGATAAAGAAAATAATTTAGCAAATTGAATTGCGATGTCTTTCTCAGTAGGGATATATCATCTGTTATTTGTTGTGATTTGTCACTTCCCTTGGTTTAATATTGTTTCCTTCAGCTGCTTTTTTTTTTTCTTCTAGGGTATCACATTTTGAATTTGGTCCAGTCCTCTTTCAGGAACAATATTTTTGAACTGAAAAAAAAATGATTAATTCACTCTTGATAGCAGTTTACTGCTTATATTTAATTATGTTAAAATTAGTAAAATAATTAGCATTTGATGAAAGTATTATATGGTGCAATGGTGTAAACATACTCTGATATTAGATAAAACACAACTACTATCATCAAATACATTAAAGTTATGCAAGAAGGTGAAAAGGGTGACATTAATTGAGTCATCCAAATATGGTTTTGGTAGTGTTAATATTCCATATTTCCAGATTATTGACTCCATTACTCATCATTCTGTCCAAGATCTTAGCAATTGTTGACTCAGGCATACTCTGTTTTTACTCTCTGAGGGTTGTTATTTGGGGATAGATTGTTCTTTTATAATAAACAATAGTTAGGAGCCACATGTTTTCTTAGTCTAATGGCCTTCAATACAATATAACAAATATAAACATTGTCATGGATTTAAGCTGTTGAGCAAAAAACATTACATCAAAAGTTAACTCATTAGCCAAGTTTCCCAATTTTCACACTATGAGAGATTAATTGAGTAATATTTAGTCTATGATTTGGAAGAAAAAGTTGCTACTGATTTGTATGGGCATAAAATTACTTAAAATGTTACAGGTCATAGAAATATTACTTGATTTTACCTATCATCTTTCTTTAATGGACTAACATATAACCTAAAAAGAATACCATAAATCCATTTTTGAAACAAATGAGAAATAAGTACATCTTTTTAAAACTTTGATAATAAAATAAGATAAATTCTGTGCTAGAAGCTAAGCAATTTTGAGGAAGTTTATAAGCAATAGACTTACCAGTATAATAACATTCAATTAATATATCAATCAGGGGCCAAGTCAGAAAGATATGGAATACCGACACTGGGTAATTTGAGAAACCATAAGATATACTACACTCTCGGGCTAGTAACATCACAGCCAACTGGGCAATCCTGAAACCTCAAGAAATAAAGGAAGAGGAGCTGGCAGAACTTAGCAGGTGTTGAGGGTGAAGGGGTAGATACACAGAGGGCAAGGGATGGAAGTGACCTTAGGTCAAGGAGTGAACCCAACTGCAGCCAGGCCTCTGGGAAGCAGCTTAAACTTTCCATCTCCCTCTTCTGCTCCCTCTCAACTTGAGCCAGGGCACCCTAAGGGCTGAACCCAACCAGAAGCTAGAGGGTTTGGGAGCCTTTAAGGCTCCTGGTCTACTGCCCTAGACAAGAGCAGGGAGTGTAGAAGAATGCAAGGCGGGGCAAACAGAGATGCACCGCCCAGTAACCACAGGAAACAATGGAATGTGTGTTGACAGAGCAAATGAACAATAAATATTTATTTACAACAACTTGCATTGCACTTAATATAATCATATCCTAATTTGTTTTGAATATAAAAATAGTTTTATGTTCTGCTGTGTTTTAAAATTTCATCATATTAGTTTCTGGAAAGAAGAACTTTCTTTTCACTGACAATATTTTATTTTTTTCTCTATTTCTCGGAGACTTGCCATGTGTAAACACATACCTCTGATAACAAATTTGCTGAGGGCTCTATCTACGGGTGGTTATTTGAGGACTGTGAGACTGAGACATAAAGTGACAGGAAGATTTATTCTCATCGTTTTGGAAGTACAGAGGACTCTCTCACCTGCATTTCATATGGGATGGGTGTATATGGTGGGAATGTAAACATCATGCTCGTGACTGATCTTCCCTGTCTGGCTGACAGAATCTGGATTCTTCATATCAGTGTTCCACTTTAAGAATTTTCTCTTTCCCAGTATCTGAAATAATTATTTAAATGATGGGCTTTAGAAAGCCAGTGCATACCTGGGAAGGAGAGAATTTACACTTTAAAATGGATTGCATATACTGAATTGAAGAGTATTATGTAAGCGTAAAGATATAAGCAGTAAATTGCAAATGATATGTAGACATATTTGCAGTGTAGCCCTGATGTTTATGCCCAACCTCTTCTAGTTAAGGGTTCAGTGAAATCTTTCGTTGGGTGTGGCTGTTGGAAACATCTTTTTTCTGGTCCTGCCTGACTCCTCTTATACTTGAGATTTTTTTCCTCATCTCCTCTGAGTTCTGGGTCATTTTCTGGGCTCTGATAATTTTCATCAAGCTCATTGCTTTACTTGAATCAAAGCCAATATAGTTACTTCAAAGACAGAAAAGCAGTTGTTTCAATTCAGACTTTAGTCAAAGCTCTTTCTACCTGCATTTTTTATGGCATCTGCATTCTCTACTATAGAGACCCCAATGCCCAGGAAATGTTGGAGGACTGTTGTCCTTGTGAGCTTGAGCCAAGCTTGGAGACATAGGATTAAGTCACTTTTTGAACTAGAGCAGTGGTTTTCAAACTCTTCATACATGCGCCAATTGCATCCACTTCACCTGTGAATCTTTTTTAAAAGCACAGATCCCCTGAAGTTTTATTCAGGAGACTGGGCTACAGTTTAGGCCCCCACGTAATAAAATCTCCTAGGTTTGTAACTTTCCCCATCTCCATGAAGCTCCAGATAACTTTCAGCACCTCTCATTGTATAACTTACTGCCTTTACTATGAATGCAGAAAGAATTGACAATGGACTCTACAGAAACATAAGTTTTAGGGCCTTATTTGCATGGCCCCATGAGTGCTCAGAGTTGCTGGAAATTTAGAGTAGGAAGGGGGACAAGTTATGGTCAGGAATCATTTCTACATAAATGTTTCTGGTAAATTGCATTGAGAGATCTCTAAAAGAAGGGGCATGAAGTTTTATGACTTTGTTAGTTTGTTATGATTTCTTATCTCATTCTGAAGGACTATCTAATTTTTTTATTCTTAATATGTTACTCGCCCCCCCCCCCCGCAAGATGACCCTCCAAATAGTAGAAATGCCAGGCACCCAAAACTGGATCTGGCTCTGTCTGAGCTTCTATTAGTGTGAGAAGAAATGAGGATGATTGGAAGCAGAGATAGAAAGGAGTGGCTGCAAAGGAAGTGGTAGATGCTGAATTCACAGCCTTTGATAACCAATTGGATATAGGGAGAAAAGGAAATGAAAAGACAAACTGCTCTGAGTTGGGAATCTTGAGTGATTAGGAAGATGTTGGCATCAAGAATGGATTAAGGAAATAGGGGAAGGGGTGTTGAATATGGTGAAAGGAGATGAGCTCCATTTGGCATTGGAAAACTATATGACAGAATGGAAAGTACCCTCAAATTTCAGTTTGTTAAAGCTCAGATGAGAATTTAAGTACAGCACTGAGCCTTCTTCTAGTCTTATGAGATCCATAAATATTTGTCCCTGCCATATAACATTTGGAAACCCCTGCCATATAACATTTGGAAACCACTGTTAAATGATACATTTCTAAATTAGGACTCTTATACAGACATAAAAAATGAACACATGTTAAATATTTCATTTAACTCATTAATTAATAAGGGAACCAGTAAGATGTTACAACTGGATCAAAAGAGAATTTAATGTACCAGCCATATACAGGCAGATAAGAAATTCTGAAATGAATTTACAAATAGATGCAAAATAGCTTATTCCTTGGACTTGAGGGAGATTGTATTTCTGATGGATAAAATTCATTTGCATGTCTGTAGACAAAAATCATTTGTATTATCAATTATCTATGACTTACAGAACTGTATAATAATTCAAGGAAAATGAAGGCCCTGGTACTCCATAAAATAAAAACCCCGAAGGTTGACACCCAGTGTATTGGTTTTCTGTTTCTATGTACAAATTATCACAAATTCAATGGCTTAAAACATGCCCATTTATTAGCTCATAGTTCTATCAATTAGAAGGTCAGCATGGCTTAACTGGCTCCTCCACTTAGGGTTTCACAAGAATTCCCCAGGGCTGGGCTCTTATCTGGAAGCTCTAAGGAAGTCTTTCCTTCCAAGCTCATTCAATCATGGGCAGAATTCAATTCCATGTGGTTGTAGGACTGAGGTCCTGTTTCCTTCCTGGGTTTTGGCCCAAGGTTGCTCTTTGCTCCTGGATCCACTCATATTTGTTCTCATGTGATCCTCCCCATCCTCACACCTACAATGGCTTTTTGAATCCTTCTACTGCTCTGAATCTTTCTGTCTTCTTCTTCTGCAACCAACTGGAGAAAGCTCTCCGCTTTTAAGGGCTTGTGATTAGGCACATGTAGATAAATTCCATATTCCAAGGTCAATGGATATAGGAATGTTTTTTTAAGATTTTATTTATTTATCTGACAGAGAGAGAGAGACAGCGAGAGAGGGAACACAAGCAGGGGGAGTGGGAGAGGGAGAAGCAGGCTCCTGGCTGAGCAGGGAGCCCGGGGCTCGATCCCAGGACCCTGGGATCATGACCTGAGCTGAAGGCAGATGCTTAATGACTGAGCCACACAGGCACCCCTGGATTTAGGACTTTAATTGCAACTGCAAAATCTTTTCATAGCTATTCCTAAATTAGTGTTGATTACATAACCAGGAAACCAGAATCTTGGGAGAATGATCTTTAGGATTATGCCCACCATCCAGTAATCTTTTTGGTCCATTTCAATGTCCTGCACAATTATTTTTTCTTACAAAGCAGCATAAAGAATTTGTTCTATGTGGTTTAAATTTTAGGATCCTGTCTTGCATGTTTTAGGTAGATATGAACTAAGCATAGTAAGAACACACAAATGCTTCCTTCTTATCCATAGCTTCAGTCTATTTATAACATCATTTTTCAATGCCCAAACCTTATAGATCATCCAAATACTCACAGTGTAATCCCTTAACCCTCCAATTATTACATGGCATTAAGGTTATCACTTTCTAATAGCTGTGACATTTCTCAGGATGCATGCATCTCATTTGTGTCAGTAGCATTTGTTCTGAAAGCATGACAATGGAAAGGGATGCTCCTGAGAAAGCAACGCTAGGGAATGGACAAGGAAAGAGCCTAGTGCCTCTGGCCTCAAATCTTTACCGCTTATCTGCAGCTAACACATCCAGGAGTCAACAGGGCCCTAGGAACATTGGTTGGAAATTACATTTCTGAGGCAGCAAGTCAGAGATGATTAGAAATAATCTTCCTTATCGAATCTCCAAAATGGGGTTGCTAAAGCCAAAGAACCACCATAAGCCACGAATATGAAAGTTTTAGAATTTCTATGTGTAACTAACCCCTCCCATTTTGCAATGCTCATCACTAATTATTCCTAAAGCTAGCCAATTTATCACCCCTCTCTTGACTTTCAGGTGATCCAAACTTTTTCACCTTTATAAGATCAAACTATTCCCTGAGAAAATAATATAGAAACTTATTTAGTCTCCAGTAGGCTTTTATCCTATCAAAGCATATTCTAATACCTACCAGCTCTTGGCAGCTTTCATTTTTTTTCCATTGTTCTCTTGTCCTGAAGCACTCTATACAGACCTATATGACACCCCATTTTATCCCATTTGTTCCATTTATATCTAATGCCCTAAAATAATATTTTCATGTCAAATCAACTCAGACTCATTTGAATCAATTATTTTCCATTTAAATACATGCAAAGAATACATCTGCATTTCAATAAAAGATGGGGCATACTTTTCTTAAAATGTCACTACTTGATTATTCTATGGTAGGTATATATTCAAACATTTAACCAACACAGTCAGCTACACAAATCCCTACACAAAAACAAGGAGTTGATATCCTACAATGAAGAGACAAAAATTCTCTTTGTTTATATTTTTTCAATTCATAGGTGATAGGTTTTTTTCGAGAAACATTGCAAAAAATGTTATGTAAATACTACCATTCAAAGGAAATCAATAGCTAGTTATTGAATGTCTATGATAAGAACAATTACTGTACTCCTTTCCCGGGGAAAAGGGGTAAAATACAGACTTCCCTTCCCTAAGGTATGCACAGTCTAGTTTACATAGAAGCCACACTTGTTCAAAATGATCAATAACATGTTAAAAAAAAGTAAAAGGAAGATAGCAGGAAGGGAAAAATGAAGGGGGGGAATCAGAGGGGGAGACGAACCATGAGAGACTATGGACTCTGAAAAACAAACTGAAGGTTCTAGAGGGGAGTGGGTGGGGGGATGGGTTAGTCTGGTGATGGGTATTAAAGAGGGCACATACTGAATGGAACACTGGGTGTTATACGCAAACAAAATCGTGGAACACTACATCAAAAACTAATGATGTAATGTATGGTGATTAACATAACATAATAAAATAAAAAAATATATTTGCAAAAATGAAAAAAAAGATCAGTGACAGTATGCAGTTCTTAAAAGAAAAAGAAAAAGAAAAATGGTTATTCCAAACAATACATGCTGGTGGGGGCAGAGATGGAGGCAGGTTTAAAGGGAAGAATGACCTTCATGGAGAAACTGGGTTGAGAAGACTTCACAAGTGCTACACAGAGAGTGGGGGGACTTCCAAGCATGGAAACTAGCTTGAGTTAATGCATTCTTACAGAAAGGAAGGAGGGCCAAGGACTATGTTAACTTGGCTGGAATAGACAACAGGAAGCCAAAAAATGGACTGGAAAGGTGGTTGTAAGTCAAACCACAGAGGGTGTGTCCATTCCTTGGGCTACCATAACCACATACCACAAACCGAGTAGCTCAGGCCACAGAAATTTCTCATGTCACAGTTCTGGAAGCTAGAAGTCTAAAATTAAGGTGTTGTCAGGGTTGGTCCCTTCTGAGGCCTGTGAAGGAGAATCTATTCCATGCCTCTGTCCTAGGTTCTGGTGGTTTGTTGGCAATGTTTTGCATTCTTCAGCTTGCATATAGACATATCATCCTGATCTCTGCCTTTGTGTTCACATGGCATTCTCCCAGTGTGTGTCTGTTTTTGTCCAAATTTCCCATTTTTATAAGGACATATTCTATTAGGGGCCCAACCTACTCCAGATTGCCCTCATTTTAGATAATTACAGTTACAAGGATCCTATTTCCACATAAGGTCGCATTCTGAGGTATTAGGGGCTAGGACTTTAACATATAATTTTAGGCGGACATGACTCATCCCCAACAGAGGGCACCGGAAAGCTGCCTTCAGTTTGGTCTTGATTTGTTAGGCACTAAGGGACTATTCAAGATTTACTTATTGCCAAATTTAAATGTTAAATTAAATTTATTTATTGTTAAGAACTTATTGTTAAATTGGTTTCTAGAGCAGTGGAGTGCACTGAAAAAGAGAGAAACCTATTAATATGAAGTTATAAATTAAAATGCAGGCACAGAGGAGGTGCATCATGTTGATATTATATGATTCCTACGGTATATTAATTAATCAGATACTCTAAGCACAGAGGAAAAAGAATGTATCTATGAGGTTTAAATGAATTTTAAGCACTTCCTGAGTATTTTAAAAATGTCAAACATTGTTCTAAGAACTTTACATGAATGATCCAATTTAACCTGCCTCAATAACCCAATGGTATATATTATATATATATATATATATATATATATATATATATTCTTATGATTTCATTTTTAGGTGGAGAGGCTGTGATAAAAAGTGTAAGCACTTGCATAACTGGCAAAACATGGATTCCAATCTGGGTAGTCTGACATGGTAAAGCAACCAGTTATAAATAAGAGATTATTTTTGGAAGGGTCATGCTCTAAAAACTCATTGCATTTTGCACTCTATCCTGATATCGTTAATTTAAAAACGGTATTTTAAATTTCTGGTAATGGAGTAAAAATTGGTCCTGCACAAGATCCTTATTCTGTGGCTTTCACTTGATAAAGTTCCAGAAGGCATAAAGCCCAGTGTGAGAAAGCACTGGACCCTGAAGGGAGACAGCTGCTCAATAAATGTGCCTTTGAGTAAATTAGTCAACATTTCTACACTTATGTTTTCTTCATTCTAGAAACTGTGTCATAGGCTGGGGTCCCTGAGAGGTGGCCCTGAAAGATATTTAGTGTGCGGAATATTGACGATGGGATGCTCTTGAGATCTATGGGAGAAAGGGAAGAGAGAGAGCAGTAGGCGGAGGAAGACGCTGAGCTGTGGTAGAGTCTCGTTGGAAGCTCCAGTCAATCCCATGGGGAGTGCTGACACTAGAATGTCCTTCAGAGTTGTTCCAAGTGGGGCAAGATGGAAAGCTAATATGTCATTGGATATGGATCACCCTGGGAAAGGCGTGAACATGGGCAGGGCTGCATGAAAGGAGTGACTGCAGAGCATGCAGCTGGCCAAGAAGTCCTTCACTGAAGGGGCATCTAGGCAGAACATCCTAATCCTAGTTTTTGTAATGACAGATTTTACCTGGTAGGTGTTCAAAAAATTGTTGTTTTTCTTCTCATTTTACCTAACGTTCTTCTTACTGGTATAGTCAAACTGAAAGTATTGGTTACTTTTGTTTGCTTTCCTTTTATACTATTTTTTCTTTTCTTTTTCTTCTCTTTAAAGCACAAATCAAATATCTGAAACAAATAATAATTTTGTTATGGGCCAAATTAGGCCCACTCCTCAAAATTCATATGTTGAAGCACTAACCCCCCAGAAACTCAGAATGTGACTGTCTTTGGAGATAGGAGCTTTAAAGAAGTGACTCAGTTAAAATGAAGCTCTTGGGGTGGGTCCTAATCCAATTTGACTAATATTCTTATAAGAAGAAGATCCCTGGGCCCATAAGGACATCTAGGGGGATGTGCACGCACAGAGGGAAGAGCATGTGCGGGTGTGGCAAGAAGGTGGCCATCTGCAAGGCAAAGAGAGCCCCCAGCAGAAGCGAAACTTGCTGACACCTTGATCCTGAACTTACAGCCTCTAGAACTGTGATAAAATAAATTTCTATGGTTTGAGTCACTCAGTCTGTGATATTTCCTTATGGCAACCCTAGGAAACTAATACAGCGTTTATGCCAGCTCATGACACAGTTTTCAGTTTCCTAATTCTCATTCTAGGGACAGTCCTTAAAAAAAATCAAAATCTTGGTGTGATGTGAGGTACTTTATTTGAAGTAAAACCTGAAAGAATGCAAAATGCAAACCAAGTCAAAAAACACCTAGTTAGTGTTGGAATGGAAGAATTATATGAGTTTCGTATGGCCGCTGTAGCAAATTATCACAATATAGTGGCTTCGAACGATATGACTTTATTATCTTAGAGTTCTAGAGGTCAGAAGTTGAAAATGAATTTCACCGAGTTAATATCAGTGTGTTGGCAGGGCTGCATTCCTTTCCAGAAGCTGTAGCAGAGAATCTGGCTTTTTGCCTTTTTCATCTTCTTGAGGCTGCCCACACTCCTTGACTCATGGCCCCTTCCATCTTCAAAATCAGCAATGGAAGCTCAGATCTTTCTCACATGCACTACTGTGACACCCACTTCCCTGCCTGCCTTATGGCCCTTGTGAATTCATTGGGTCCACCCAGATAATCTTCTCATTGCAACATTCTTAATCAATGTGCAGTCTCTTTTGCCATAGAAGGTAACATGTGCATAGACCCTGGGAATTAGGACTTGCACATCTCTAGATGGCCATTATTCTGTCTGCCCCAGGGATGTGAGAAAAGTGTGAGAGAACAAAAGGAAGGGCTTTACCTCTGCCCAGGTTGGTGCTTGGAAAGGCTTCAGAATTTGAGATTTTAGGATTAGTAATTCCTAAGGAGGGAATAGAAATGAGGATTGACTCTCTAATCAGAAAGACCATGGCCTGAAAAAGCATATTTATGTTTGGAGAAATACAGGATATACATTTTGTCATTCAGAGCAAGAAATAAGTACAATTAAAAAATAAGATGGGGTACTCAGATAGAAATTAGGGCATTTGATCTATGTTTCAAAGCAATAACAATATTTAAACAATTTGAATGGGATCTGTAGGAAACAGCGGTGAGAGGACATTGGAAATAAAAAAGGGAATTCCACGTGGCAGAAACAGCACCAGCAAAGTCATGGAGATGGTAATGACTGAGCACATGCATTTTTACCCTGTCCTTGGGAATGCAAGGAACATACTGGGAAATATAGTCATCAAAGTTTCTGTTAGGCTCAAAGGAGGCTTCAAGATTCCAAAAGAAGGTAGACTAGTGGGGAAAACACTCATTTTAGGAAGATATATTTTTCATTAGACATTATTTTTAAACATGCACATCTTAACATCCGATGTATTCTGTTACTATGGAAAGTTTTCCTATCACTCATTTTCCCACTGCCTTTTCCATTTCTGTGTCAAATATCTAACCATAAATATCCTATATCAAGTTCTTACATGCCAACACAGTAGTTAGGGCTGCATTAAGAATCATTAAACCCATCGAACAGATGAAGAAAAAAGGCTCTGACAAGTTAAAACATTAAAGCCACACAGAGACAGATCTAAGACATTTTTCTGAAAACAATACTCCAGTAAGATTACAAGAAGTGAAAATAGCCCTTTGTCCATTTATAAAATTGCAGAATCAAAAAAAGCCTGCTTTTTCTTTCCCCCCTAAAGATCTAGT
This sequence comes from Callorhinus ursinus, assembly GCF_003265705.2. Classification (NCBI taxonomy): domain Eukaryota; kingdom Metazoa; phylum Chordata; class Mammalia; order Carnivora; family Otariidae; genus Callorhinus; species Callorhinus ursinus. Next base: position 16,610,895 of record NW_027397066.1, on the reverse strand, counting down.
ATCTTCAAATTTTAAAGTAATGCATAAAAAAGAAATGAAAGAAAGAAACAATGGAGGAGGGGGAAAGAGAAGAGAAAGAATCCCTTCCGGCTCTCCTGATGAGAAAGGTTTGAAAAATCATCAGTTGCCAGTTGGAAGTTGCTACTTACAGGGATTTAAGTGCCTCAGTTGGTTACCATCTCTGGGCATGCCACTCACTGCTGTCCTCTTTTGCTGAAAGAGTTACTTTTTCTCCAGGAAGATGCAGTGATTTGCTGTGTGATGGTCCATTCTTCTCGTGTACCAGCAAGGAGTCAGGTACCAGATTCTGAAGGGACTCTAAGGTCTTCCTGCCCTTGGAAATTAACCCTGAGAGTTGATCTTTTACCATGTTCGACCCTGATCCTTATTGTTGACATATTTCACCAAGATGAAGGGACAGAAAAAGGAGACATTAACTATCAGTAGGGGTGATCAAAGGGATGGAACGCAGGGAAGGGGCTAGAAGTTCATAGGGGCAGGCCAAGGACATAAGGAAGGTTGTATCATATCAACAGTATGAAGGTAGCAAAAGTCTTGTTGGAGGAAGAAGGGAGTCATAAACAAACGGAAAAATTTCTCAAGGAGAAGAGACAGTGACCACTGAAGACACATTTTGCCAAATTAATAATTTGTCTTGAACCAGTCCTTATCCCTGAGTGGTATTAGGACTCAGTGGTCTGACTCCACCCTGTTTTCTCTACAGAATTTATCTTGCTGGGACCCTCCAGCATCAGTACTGAGCTTGATGAGTTGGCTTGGATTGGAAGATGACTCCTAGCATGTCTCTTAGACATTTAGTTCTCTGAACTTTATGCTAGAAGAATTGTAATCAAAGGAAGTTTTTGCGATGTTTTCTGAGAGAGGAATGGACAAGAGGAAGGGAGCCATCTAGAACATTCTGGTTAGAATGCATCTCTAGCAACTGGATAGTTTCTTCAAGATTCAGCACACTGTAACTTCTAGCTTACAAACCCAATGACCACCAAATCCTTATTTACTGAACTAATAAACCTGAAACAACAGTCAAATCACATTTCAGTGTGGTAATATTTAAAAAGAAGAATGCATTTTTGTGTCTGTGTACTTTCCTACTTTCATTGTTCCTTCTAAGAATTATTCTTTGTTAATTTTCCCAAAAGATTACTAGCTTCCTTCAGTGGTTGTTTGTTCTCCAAGCAAGTCATTAGGTGGAGAACAGAAGGTCAGAAAATAAAACACTTTGCACCATAGGCCACTAAACAGTGGTAAATAAAATTAAAACGCAGAGATATGTTGGAAGCTTAGGGCAAGGCAAGTATCGGGAAACATTTTCGTGACTCAGAAAATTTAAGGCATTACTTTAAATTACTCAGTTAGTGTCACAGCTAAGGCTGTTCTCTAAAAACAGCTTTCTCCAGGTATCTAGAGAGTATATTTTAAAACCTGTGATAAACTAGCTTTGCTTTGGAAAAGGTAATAAATTCTGTTGCTTAGACTGGATTATAATGTTAACAATAACAGTTAAGAGTTACTGACCATTGACTTTGGGCCAAGGACTGTCAATCACATAATATGGGATATTTCATTTAATATTTATAATAAAAAAGAGGGGTATTATTATTTCCCCCATTTGATAAAAGAGGAAAGTAGAGCTCAAAGATATTCAGTAACCACCCTGAGGTCATGTGGCTAATAAGTGGCTGAGTCAAACCTGTTGTGTTAGACTTTATGGCCCATGTTTGTCCTCACCGGGCAGTCCTTGGAGTGCTCTTAGTATGCAAATATTCTGGATAATCAAAACCATCATTGACACACTTTTAAGAGTAAGTTTTCAACATAATAAATTGTATATGTGTGTGTGTGTGTGTGTGTATACCCATATACAATTACATATATACATATATGTATTTAACCATCCTTTAAGCATTCAAAAAACATTTTAGGATTTTTCAATGTATCAAGGTAATCATCCCCACTAGAACTTGTCGATTTTCCTGTAAAAATGTAAACACGATGGTCGATAGAAAGTTTTGCACTAAACAGCGGTAACTGTTTTCATGCTAGCTGAAATGTATGATGCAGCCCATATGCTCTGTGAAATAAAGGTTTAACAAAATGGGGATTAATTAGTGAAGTTAGCCAGGCACAGAAGGACAAATACCGTACGATTCCACTCACATGAGTGGATAGTCTAAATAGAATCTAAAATAGTCAAACACCTAGAAAGAATAAAATGGTGGTTGCCAGGGACTGGGAGGTTACCAGGGACTGGGAGGAGGGGAAGTGGAGACCTGCTGTTCAAGGGACATGACCTTCCAGTTGCAGAGATGAATAGGTACTAGAGTTCTGCTGTAATACTGTGCCTATAGTTAACAGGACTGTATTGTGCACTTATACATTTGTCAAGAGGGTAGAACTCTTGATCTACCACACACACAAAAAAATAGTGGTGATTAATAGCACGTCTTTGCTTTAGTGGTCCCATAGATCCTCACTGATACCAGTTTCTCTGCATGAGAATATGTACTGAAGTCTATGAAGTCATCTCAGCAACTGCAGTTGCTGAGCGTGAGTCTGTATCATTTTGAAAGCATTGTATCTTCCCTCTTTGACCCATTCCATGTCTCTGCTTATCTTAAGTGAGGAGAATAATGCTTTTGACCAGCAGAGAGCAGCAATGATATACTTTATAAGAGCAAGACTGGTGAACCTGACCATCTTTTTTCAATGTCTGCTTTGTGAGATCCTCACAGACTCTGTTTTGTGTGATCCTGTCTTTGAGTGGAGCATGATTAAAGGATCCCTGAGATTCCCTGAACTCAGTGGATGAGGCTGTTCTGCTGGCCTGGGTCCCCATCCCATTTTAGAGTCCTACTGGTTTCATGGGTGGCATTGGCCCCTGCTGTCTGGGTTGTCTCCTGGTGCTGCCAGCAGGGACTGGATGTCTTGAGTCACAGTGCCACTCCATCGTGGTGGCATCCATCCTTATTACTCAGTTGTGTTCAAGGCTGGAGGTCGTGGTGCTTCGTGGAGTTTGTATGGTGTTCTGTGTTGACTCACAATATGGCCTTCTTGTATAAAAAGCTGTGAAGGATCTTTGGGGATAATGGAAGGGATCATGTTGGTGGAGGAGTAGACAGGGACATAAGCTTGGGGGGATGTGTATTTGTCAGAAAACAGGAATAAAGGAAAGATGATGAACAGGAATCTAGAAAAAAGACAAAATGAAGAATCTGTGAGTAGAAGCTCAGAGAAGAGATTTCAACAAGTAAATGTTCAATTTCAAAATCCCCTTGGTGATGGTGAAAGTAAATTAGCAAAGTTATTGACTTTGGGAGTAGATGGGTTTGGGAGACCTCAGAACAACTTTGGCCTCATTTTGAGGACTCAAGCTAGAGTACATGGGGTCAGAGGGAAGTGGTTAAGAAAGAATCCTACAGAAGAAAGTTGGTGTCAAAGCAACTTGGAAATGAAGAAAAACGCTTTTCCTCCAGTGCAGCAGGGAAGTAGAAAGCCATGAATAATGACATAGAGAGACTTTGAGGTGAAAAGGAAACTGGAAATTAATTACTTCAATCTGCTCAATAAAGCAAAAGGCCTTGGCTTCCACAGTGTGTGTATGTGTGTCTTTGAGGATTGGTTGCTTGAGAGCAGAAAACAGAAAATGAAATACAACTTAATAAGAAGGATGCTGAAAAGTCTCATGAGTTTAGCTGATATCATGTAACAACTGATTGTGGTAGAACCAGGAGAGGTTGTAGTCATATCATCTTAATTACCTGAGACTATAGGTATTCAGAAGGTAACAGGTGGTAAAATTTACTGAGTGGAATTTAGGAGGATGGTAGAAGATGAAGGGGTTGATGAATATAGGGAGAGGATGGTTGAATCACTTAGTCTGGGGATCTAGACAAAATAGAAAACAAGAAAAGATGGGCCATGATGATGGACTGGGGGATAGGAGTTTGAGAAAATGGGAGCCCTATAGGACTCCAGAGGAATATGGGATGCAGAAGAGCTGAAGATAACTGTTCTCATTTTCCAATTGACATGCTGCTCTGTCTTGAGCATTTTTAGTTCTTGGCACATAGGGCACCTGGGTGGCTCAGTGGGTTAAGTGTCTGCGTTCAGCTTGGGTCATGATCCTAAGGTCCTGGGATCGAGTCCTGCATTGGGCTCCCTGCTCAACAGGGAAGTCTGCTTCTCCCTCTCCCTCTGCCCCTCTGCCCTGCTTGTGCTCTCTCTCTCACTCTATCATAAATAAATAAATAAATAAATAAATAAATAAATAAATAAATAATCTTTAGTTCTTGGCACATAGAAGGTATCAATATATATCTGCTAAATAGATTAATAATTATTGTTAAACCCAGGCCATTTAAAAAATGAAGCATTATAGTTGTACATACCAGGAAATAAGCACCTTTTGTTATAAATAAGACAACCCTAGAGACATTTAAAAGGGGAATATTTTAACTACATGTTCCTCTGCCCCTCTCCGTAACCACCGCCCAAGGAGAGAAGTTATTAGCATTGTGTCATAATTACCAATGAGGCAATTAATGAATTTCCTTCTGTTAAAAAAACGACTCTTTTTGACCTTTCCAAAAAAACTTCCGGCTCTGACATCTGGTCAATTACACGTGCTGCATAGCTGCAAACCCATAAAGAAGCTTTGGCCCTTCAATTGCACTGGCCCATGGAATCCAGGCTCACATCTTCAGAGGCACAGACGTCCAGAAGTCTAAAGCTGGAAGATTCCTTGGGAGCAGCAAGACCATAAAATTTATCTACCAAATCAAGCCAACTCAGAGAAAAAGGGAACACTTCTCATAGTTAGCCAGATCGCCGCTTAAAACTAAGATGGTCAGGGAATGCAAACCTCTGTTCTATGTGAGAAATGAAGGCCCCAAGAGGGTAAGTGATTTCTCCTAATCCAGTGTCTCCATCCAACAAGTACAAGGATTTGGGTGAACAGTAGAAGCTTCCCATGGTTTGTTGGGTGCTGTGTTTCAAAAGCAAGTGGCAAATCCATTTCTGCCAAATGGGTAAACACCTAACAGCAAGCCCTCCAAGAACAAGGTTGGTGGATACAAGCTGTTCTTAGACGCTTGGTGAGGTTCCTGCTCTCGGTCCTTTTATGTACCTTGATTACATCTTGCGTGAAAGGTCTTCGCTGCCTGCAAAGCAGCACTGGGACTGAAGTACATGCAACTAATGCTCTCTGTTTACATTTTAAATAATTCATTTTGAAGTATTTTCAAACTCATAGAAAGGCTACCAGGATAGCACAAAGAACTCCTATCCTTCACTTCATCCGGAATCCCCAACACCTCTCTCTCTTTCTCTCTCTCTCTCAACTGGTTTCTGAATCAGGAAATCAACACTGATCAATACTTTCACTTCATCCAGTGACCTCATCTGAGGAACCACATCTGGAAGGTAGATTCTTTCAAATGTCAATTTCACATTCCTGAGACTTAGATTGAAATTATGCTATATACAAGTTTATAGCAAAGTTTTTTTAACTTTTTTATTGAAGAATAATGTATGTACAGAAAAGTACACATATCCTAGGTTTACATCTGGGAGAATTTTTTCAAAGCAGACACTTGTGTAACCACGGACCAATCAAAGACATAAACAGGATCCCATAAACTATTCTCATGCTCCCTTCCTGTTACCATGCCCTCCCTCTGTGATAACCACTTTCCTGATTTCTAAAAGCAAGGATGACTCCTTTGGGTTTGCTCTCTATGTAAATGTATAATATATAGTATGTACTCTTCTGTGATTGCTCAAAATTGTCTTATCACCTTCATCCACAATGCTGCAGTGTGTTTATAGGGTTCTTGCTGCTTCATAATATCCTGTGTGGGACTGGGCCCTAATTATTTTATCCATTCTACAACCTCCACCCCATGTCTCCACTTTCAAGGAATTTATAGTAGTGTGGAATCTATTGAGAATTAGGACGGATCACGGAATGAGTTTTTAATACTAAAGAGAAGGACCGATATTACCCAATGGAGAAGTTTCTTGGAACTGGTACCTTTATAGTTTTGAAGAACGGCTAGGAATTGCAGAGTGACAATAGGAAAGAAAAGAATTTCAGCTTGTGCAGTGGTTCAAAGACAGAACAATTAGTGTAGTGATTGTCAAACCCACCTACACATTAGGATCATCTAGAAAAATTTTAGAAATATGATGTCTGGGCTCCACCTCAGACCAATGAGTTAAGAATCTCTGCAGGGGAGAACTAGTTATCTGTAATTTTTACAATCTTGCCAGGTGATTGTAATGTAAAGTCATGATTGAGAACCACTGGTTTGTGGATTTAAAAAAACTGTGCATGGCATAGGAGGGAGGGAATAGTAGTTAAAATCCTGGAATAGAAGGTCCACAGGCAGACCACCCAAGGCTTCCTCCTTGATCAAAAATTTGGCCAGGAAAAAAAAAAAGCCACACTGGCTCATTATGTAATGCAGCTAATACATGTGAAGAGTAGGTAGGGGAGTGGTGTTTAAGAATTCTCCTAGCCTGTGGTGTTATAAAACATAATTTACATCCACACTGGTTTAATTAGCATTTCTGCTTCAACACCCTTTATATTATCTCACATTTTTTGACACATTTGTCTCCAGAACATCAACTTATATCAAACAAACATGTTTTAAATAGCCAACTTAGAGCATCTGCCCTGTGCCCCTCCGATGTTTTACATGTATTGTGACCGCAGGCCTGTGTCTATACACTGAAGTAGGAAAAATTCCCCTGAGTTGGGAACTTCTGTAAATTCCTGCTGTTTTCAAAGTCAACAACAGACAGTTTACTGCTTCAGATGTGGGGATTTGGGATGCCCAGCAAGCTGCTGCGTGTGCACAGGAAGCGAGGGTGAAAATAATGGGGCATGCATACCTGAATTCCACGCCCTGCACAAGAAGCTGTGGAGTGTGGAGAAAGTCCACGGTTTCTGTAGTCGGGGAGAACTATTTACTGAAATCCCGGTTTCATCAATTCCCAGTGGGGTGATCCTGGAGACAGTCATTTAATCCTTCTGAACCAAAATCTCCTCATCTGTAAAATGGGGAGGGGGGAGGAACAGGTATTTTGTTGAGTGTGAACTCTAGCTCAAACATTGTATGTATGCTTTCAACAAGTACAACTTTATTGAATCCCCTGAAGAATGAAGTAATTAGCACTAATAGCCCCCCTTTTCTATAGCAGGAAAGGGAAGCTTAGAATTTAAGCAACTGACTCCAAAACCCGCTCTTTTACTTACCACACAGCATTCACTTCTTAACACAAAACAGATCAAGAAAGAGCATATTCTCAGTTTCTGGGGAGGCAAGAAGATGGAGAAAATAGCACGGAGTCATAGTGCCTCTTACTGATCATAATATAAGTAAAAGATGGGCTACCCTGGTTTGAGCATGTTGCAAGTAAGAATCTTTTCTCCCAGAAAAATGCAAGTAATTATGCCTTCCATCTTTAAATGAAGTATTTATTGAGACCCTACTGTATGCCAGGTCGTCTTCTAGGCACTGTGTATGAGAAGGGGCATGCATACCTGAATTCCACGCCCTGCACAAGAAGCCTGGTACAGAAACAGGCAAACCACCACACTCGGTACCCTTTCATCTCTTAGAGGGGCCAGACCTTTCAGGGAATAGCATCCTCATCATCAGTCTGTGTAGCCCCTATGTGGCTTGCTAGAGGGAATAAAACTGCTACAAATGCTCTGTTTTGTTGAGTGGGGGTTTATTTATTTAAACAAACTCTTAATAGAGGTACCACTCCTATGTCATGTTTTGAAGTGTCACTTGCTTCATAAGCAAATACTCATTTGATTTTTGCTTTGACAACGTTTTTAATCAGGGGAGAAAATGATCTTGAAAGTCGTGGGTTTTTGTTCTCTTCATTCCATGTGAGCATCTCTAAACACAGGTTTTTTTTCCCTCGACTTTCCCTCTTCATCTCACTGAAGGCTGCTTATTCCTTCCTGTGTTTTTATGTTGTTCTAGCTTCTCCTTGCAGCTCTTTGTAATATAGATGATTGAACAAGGCAATACAATTTATTCTAATTCCCTAGTTTATTAAATCAAGCACTTGAAGGTCACTGTCAAACCAAAACAGACCAACTGCAAGGCTAATGTGATAGGAGCCAAAGGAGCAGAGACTCCTGATTTAGGATGTCTTCAATATCTGCTTATAAATAGAGATGGAGGAGAATAATGAACTTCTTGGCTCCCAAGCTGGATTGATTTTTATATACCTTTCTAAATTTTTGATTGTGCAGGGCGGCCTGTGTAACAAAAAGTGATTGATCAAGGAGAGGCCACAGACATGGAAAGGATCTAACTGGGAATAAGGCAAAAGGAGAATGCCCCGATCTAGTAATTCAAGAGCATGACTTGCTAACCGAGATTCTTCTACATTGATATGTTCGAGAGTTTCTGATATTCAGCATTTTCATTTGTTCATTTCATTTATTCAGCATTCTGTTGAGCACCTACTATGTACTGAGTCATGTTCTAAATTCTGGGGACACCATGATAAACAGGACAGGCAAAATCAGGCCACCATGATGTTTATATATTATTTTAATTTTTTAAGTTTTTTTTTTCAGTTATCTCTCTTTTTTAATTTTTTATTGGTATGTTAATCACCGTACATTACATCATTAGTTTTTGATGTAGTGTTCCAGGATTCATTGTTTGTGCACAACACCCAGTGCTCCACGCAGAACGTGCCCTCTTGAATACCCTTCACCAGGCTAAGCCATCCCCCCACCCCCTCCCCTCTAGAACCCTCAGTTTGTTTCTCAGAGTCCATCGTCTCTCATGGTTCATCTCCCCCTCTGACTTACTCCCCTTCCTTCTTCCCCTCTTGCTATCTTCTTCTTTTTCTTTTTTCTTAACATATGTTGCATTAATTTTTTAAGTTTTTATTTTAATTGCAGTTAACATACAGTGCTATATTAGTTTCAGGTGTACAATATAGCAATTCAATAGTTCCATACATTCCCCTGTGCTCATCAGGACAAGTGCACATTCCTTAATCCCCATCACCTATGTAACCAATCCCCCCACCCCTCTCCCCTCTGGCAAACATCAGATTTGTTCTCTAATAAGAGTCTGTTTCTTGCTTTGTCTCTCTCTTATTTTATTCTTTTTGCTCATTTGTTTTGTTTCTTAAATTCCACATATGAGTGAAATCATATGGTATTTGTCTTTCTCTGACTGATTTTTTTTTTCTGCTTAGCATTATACTCTCTAGCTCTGTCCATGTCATTGCAAATAGCAAGATTTCATTCTTTTTTATGGCTGAATAATATTCCATTGTTAATGGAATAATTAACACTGAATAAAATTCCATTCCATTCCACATCTTCTTTATCTATTCATCAATCAATACTTGGGCTGCTTCCATATCTTGGCTTTTGTGAATAATGCTGCTACAAACATGGGGGTGCATGTATCCTCTTTATTCTTTGGCTAAATACCCAGTAGTGCAATTGCTGGATCATAAGGTAGTTCTATTTTTAACTTTTTGAGGAACTTCCATACTGTTTTCCATAGTGACTGCCCCAGTTTGCAGTCCTACCAACAGTGCATGAGGGTTCCTTTTTCTCTACATCCTCACCAACACCTTTTGTTTCTTGTGTTGTTGATCTTAGCCATTTTGACAGATGTTGAGTTGTATAAGTTTTCTATATATTTTGGATACTAACCCTTTATCAGATACATCATTTGCAAATATCTTCTCCCATTCTGTAGGTTGTCTATTAGAATTGTTGGTTGTTTCCTCTGCTGCGCAGAAGCTTTTTATTTTGATGTAGTCCCAGTAGTTTATTTTTGCTTTTGTTTCCCTTGCCTCAGGAGTCCTATTTGGAAAAAGTGGTGCTTTGGCCGATGTCAGAGAAATAACTGTCTGCTCTCTCTTCTAGGTTTTTCATGGTTTCAGGTCTCACATTTAGGTTTTTGTGTATGGTATTTTTGTGTATGGTATAGGAAAGTGGTCTGATTTCATTCTTTTGCATATTGTTGTCCAGTTTTCCCAACACAATTTATTGAAGAGACTGCCTTTTTCCCATTGGATATTCTTTCCTGCTTTGCCCAAGATTAATTGACCATATAATTATGGGCTTATTTCTGGATTTTCTATTCTCTTCTATTGGTCTTTTTGTCTATTTTTATATCAGTATCATACTGTTTGATGACCACAGCTTTGTAATACAACTTGAAGTCTGGAATTGTGATGCCTCCAGCTTTGCTTTTCTTTTTCAAGATTGCTTTGACTATTCGGGGTCTTTTGGGTTCCATACAAATTTTAGGATTGTTTTTTCTAGGTCTGTGAAAAATTTTGTTGGTATTTTGATAGGGATTGCACTAAATGTGTAGATTTCTTTGGGTAGTATAGACATTTTAATAATATCTGTTCTTCCAATCCATGAGCATGGAATGTCTTTCCATTTCTTTGTGCCATCTTCAATTCCTTTCATCAGTGTCTTATAGTTTTCAGAGTACAGGTCCTTCACCAGTTTGGTTAGATTTATTGATAGGTATCTTATTATTTATTTTTGGTGCAATTGTAAATGAGATTGTTTTCTTAATTTCTCTTTCTGCTGCTTCATTATTGGCGCATAGAAATGCAACATATTTCCCCACATTGATTTTGTGTCCTGCAACTTTACTGAATTCGTTGGCCAGTTCTAACAGTTTTTTGGTGGAGTGTTTAGAGGTTTTTATATAGTATAGTATCATGTCATCTGCAAATAGTGAACGTTTTACTTCTTTCTGACCAATTTGGATTCCTTTTATTTCTTTTTTTTTTTATTGTCTGATTTCACTGGCTCGGACTTCTAGTACTATGTTGAATACAAGTGGTAAGAATGGACATCCCTGTCTTGTTCCTGACCTTAGGGGAATATAGTTGTTTTGTAGCCTGGTTACAGAGACATTTAGAGTCCAAAAAACACGTTCTTTTCTTTGAGCTCAAATCAGTTTCAGTAATTTACAGTATTCTTGTGGTTTTCAAAGTGCGGTCTGAGGTCCAGCCACTCAGGGAATAAGATCACATGGGAACTTGTTGAAAATGCAAATTCTCAGGGCTCTACCCCAGACCAGCTGAATTAAAAACTCAGGAGTGGACCTATAAATCTGTTTTACAAGTCCTCCTGGAGATTCTGATACACATTTAAGTCTGAGAACCTTTGTTTTATTCATCTGGCAAAAAGTATGGATAGAGGGGTTCTCTGGAGCAAATGGGGGGACAGGGACATCATTTAGGACTTCACAGCCCACCATCTAGGGTGGGGCAGACTTTCCTGGGGACTCCATTTTGCCTCCCTCTTTTAGGTACCTTGGATATCCCTAAACTATTTGGCTTATTTCTCTTTCCCAAAGCCTTGCCACTTCTGTTAAGCCTTGGACTTCAATAGCCAATGTCAGTCGTCAGGATTTTCCAGGATGTAGATGAAGGGGATTGAGATCATGTGGATGAGATCATTCTGGTGAGGGAGATGACAAATAAATAAATATTTATTACTAGTCCATTGTGGAGCCAATCATCTGTTGTCAATACTAAATCAGCCCACTATGAAAGTGACATGTTTATAGAATAGCCATGGGCTTTCCTTTGCTAACTGTAGCTTTTTCATCTCAGAATGTCATAAAGCCTCCCTTCCTTTATCCTACTCAGTCAGCACCTGGCCTGGCAAGATGGGGAGAAAGGGAAAGCAAAAGGAGAAGAAAAAGTCTTCTCCATTCAAATATTAAAGGACCCAACTCAGAGCATCTGGGAATGTCACAGCTGGAAAAGATTCTGACCAAAATTGAATCCAAACCACTCATTTTCGGAGGGAGGAAGCAGAGGCTTAAAGAGGTAAAATAACTTCTGAAGATCATAGGTGAGACCTCAGTTCTTCCAGGGGCACCTGGGTGGCTCAGTGGGTTAAGCATCTGTTGGCTCAGGTCATGATCCTAGGGTCCTGGGATCTAGCCTCCTGTCAGTTTCCTGTTCATTGGGGAGCCTGCTTCTCCCTCTCTCTCTTCCCCTCCCCCCTACCTGTGCTCTATCTCTCTCTCAAATAAATAAATAAATAAGTAAAATCTTAAAAAAAAAAAAAAAAAGAACTCAGGTCTTCGAAACGTATGCTTATTTAGTGATACCAGAGGTTTTCAAAGCAGAGTCCCTGAACTCCGCTCTATAGCTCTATAGTTCTCCGAGGCCCTTGAAGAAATCCATAAAGTAAACATTTTCATAACAATAATAGGAACTAACTTGCCTTTTTGCTCCCTCCTTCTCTCACAAACATCCCCTGGAGTCTTCCAGAGACAGACTACATGATTTGATACCACAAATTGAATACAGAAGCCAACGTGAACATTCAGCTCTTCTGTTAAATCAGACAGGAAACAGATTTGCAAACTTGATATCACTATCTTCACTATTTCTTTGATTTCGAAAATATAGTTATTTTTAAAAAATATGTTATTTTGCATATGTAATAGGTTTATTATTATTTTAATAAAATAATAAACAGTATCTTAAAATCTTTTTTTTTTAAAGATTTTATTTATTTAATTGGCAGAGAGAGAGACAGACAGAGAGAGGGAACATAAGCAGGGGGAGTGGGAGAGGGAGAAGCAGGCTTCCCGCCGAGCAGGGAGCCCAATGCAGGGCTCAATCCCAGGACCTTGGGATCACGACCTGAGCCGAAGGCAGTTGCTTAACCAACTGAGCCACCCAGGCGCCCTTAAAATCTTTAGTTATAATTTAATATAGTAAATACTGATAGATAAAACCTGCATAAACAAAAGTTCTTTGTGGCCTTAATAATGTGGAAGATTGTAGAGGCACCAGGGTGGCTTAGTCGGTTAAGTGTCCCACTCTTGATTTCAACTCATGTCATGACCTCAGGGTCGTGAGATCGAGCCTTGTGTCGGGCTCCGCACTGGGTGTGGAGTCTGCTTAAGATTCTCTCTCTCCTCTCCCTCTGTCCCTCCTGCCCTGCTCATGTTTTCTCTCTCTCTCTCTCTCTGTTTCTGTTTCTAAAATAAATAAATAAAATAATTTGGGAGATTGTAAAGAGATCCTGAGATCAAAAAGTTTGAGAACTGCTACACTCTACAATGACTTTTAAAAACAAATGGTTAAATCTCCACTCATAAAAAGATCATTTTGAAATTATAAGCTCTATGAGGACAGGGATGCTTGTCTTTTTTGCTTAGAACTGTTTCCCAAGTTCCTAAATTAGTGCCTGGTATATCATAGGCATTCAATAAATGTGAATTGAATAAATGAAAGAATATATATTTTGGGGCACCTGGGTGGCTCAGTCAGTTGAGTGACTGACTCGGTTTCTGCTCAGATCATGATCTTGGGGTCCTGAGATCGAGCTCTGCATTGGACTCTGTACTCAGTGGAGAGTCTGCTTGAGGATTCTCTCTCTCTCTCCCTCTACACCTAGCCCTGCTCACAGCTCTCTCTCTCAATCTCTCTCTCTCTCTAAAGAGAGCGAGGGCAGGGGGGAGAGGGAAAAGCAGGGAGTCTGACGTGGGGCTCCATTCCAGGACGCTGGGATCATAACCTGAGCCAAAGGCTGATGCCTAACTGAGCCACCCGGGTGTCCCATCATGATGTGATAAGCACTGGGTATTATATGAAACTGATAAATTGTTGAACACTACATCTGAGAATAATGATGTATCATATGTTGGCTAATTGAATTTAAATTTAAAAATAGAATAAAAGAAAATTGCTAATTTGATTTAAATTTAAATTTTAAAATAAATAATAAATAAATAAACAAATCTTTAGAAAAAGAATATATATTTTATACAAAAGTCAACAGTAATTGTTTAACCAACAGCTAAGAAAAAAAATCCAGAGAGGAACTCTTTCAGAGAAACTGCCTGCATTTTGTCCTGGAGATGGAAACTGGAATCAGTGACAGGAAGCCCTGACCTCCGTTGTCATCTTGATGTTCCAGAATCACCATAAAGTAGGAAGTACTCAGAGAGTGTGCTGTTGAGCCCCTCTTCACCTGTGCATTTCCTTCTCATCTCCCCTTCCTCCTTTCCATCCTCCACGTATTTCTTGCTTTGGGTGCCAGGTTTATCCTAAGATGCAGAGATGTGACCTGGAAAATTATAATTTAAGAAATATGGCCCAATTACATTTCTACTTTGCTCAGAATTATCAGATGACCCTGAATAACTGGGGGAAAAAGTCTTGACTTAGAAAATTACACATTGGGACGCCTGGGTGGTTCAGTCGGTTAAGCGGCTGCCTTCAGCCCGGGTCATGATCCCAGGGTCCTGGGATCGAGGCCCACATCAGGCTCCTTGCTCAGCAGGGAGCCTGCTTCTCCCTCTCTCTCCCTCTGCTTGTGCTCTCTCTGTCAAGTAAATAAAATCTTTTAAAAAAAAAAGAAAAAGAAATTACACATTGCCCCATTTTCTTAGGCTATTGTTTTTTGCTTTGTTTTGTTTTGCTAAGAAATAATTCTTGCAAGAGAAATGTTCCGTAAATTTTGCCTAAATATTTCAGTCTCCTGGTAACTTGTAAGGATTAATGCTTCTTCCCCAAAGTGGAACTCCACCTGAGAGAGGAGATGGTCCCATCTCATCCACAGAGCCTGCTGTGTGCAAAACATAGTATTGAGATCTCTGTCTCTCTCTCTCTCAGTACCTTACATGCATTGCCCTCCTGATCGATTGTGTTGAGTCCAAATGTTGGCCATTCTCTTAGTCTGCTTGGGCTGCTATAGCAAAATACCAGCTGGGTGGCTATAAAGGAAAAAAAAATTCTCATAGTTCTGGAGGCTGGAAATTCAAGATCAGGGTGCCAGCACGGTGAGGTTCTGATGAGGGCCCACTTCCAGTTTCAGACTACTAGCTCCTGGCTGAAACCTTGCATGGTGGGAAAAAGCTAGCTAGCTCTCTGGCCTCTTCTTCTAAGGGCACTAATCCTATTCATGAAAGCTTCAACCTTGTGACCTACTTACTTCCCAAAAGACCTACATTGGGCATCAGGATCTTAAAATCTGAATTGGGAGAGAAGGGTGGGACCCATATATTCAGACCATAGAAGTCATCGTCTCCATTTTAATATTGAAAAGTGTGAGACTCAGAGAGGCACCATAGCTCTGAATAAGACATTAAGTTGGGGTTACAATCCAGATTTTTTGAAGTCCTTATACAGGACCCTTTTATTTTCATGACAATACATGGGAAAGCTCTGACCGTCATATTTCCACCTGCATAATTAACCTAGAGGAGAGAAATGTTATGTAGTGGGCAATGTGTTTATTGTTTTACACGAAATATCTCACTTCTCCCTTACATTATCACATTTTAACCAACAAGGAATAGGCAGTTCAGAGAAGTTAAGTGACTTATACAAGGTCACACAGCCTGAATTAGAGGTAGAATTTTAGTAAAACATGTTCTATGCCTTTGTGAATTCCATTATAATGCCTTCAAAATGAGAAGACATACAGACAGGAATATTATTTTTTCAGGTATAATAAGACAGTAATTTAGGCTGGGGTGCATGATTACCCAGCATCAAATAATCAAATTAAAAAAAAAAGGAAAACTAAGATGATTTCAAATTTGAGTAATTTAAATTGTCTAATCTAGAACGGCCCACCATTGAAGGAAATCAGTGTTTATTACATATCAAGAGTAACTACACTGCAATCTCTATGCTAGGAGAAAAGGAGAAAAACTAGTGCTTTTCCAGGGGTTTTTCACTTCTGCCTTTCTATTTCTTCTCCTGGGTAGGGGGCAGGATAGGAGTGGAACAAAGGGCAAGCAGGTTGTGGACAAGAGACATCTGGGATTGAATATGGGTTGTAACAGCTTCAGTAATTATAATTTCTCTTGCCTTTACCAGCCAGTTTTCTGGAAAGTGGGGGATATGAAAGCATTTGTGCCCTTCCAGAATAAACTGTGTATTCATGAGGTTAGTTGTTACTTTTAAAGAAATGGTTTCCTTATGTACAAAATTCTCCAGCAGCCTGAATGGACTGAACTGTGTGCCCCCAAAATTCATATGTTGAAGCCCTAACCCCCAGAACCTTAGTAAGTGACTGTATTTGGAGCCAGAGCCCTTAAAGAGGTGATTAAGGTTACATGAGGTCATTGGGGTGGGTGGAAATGTGATGTAACTGGTGTCCTCATCAATGAGGAGATCAGGACACACATCGAGGGAAGACCATTTGGGGACACGGGGAGCAGATACTATCTTCAAGCCAGGGAGAAAAGCCTGAGAAGACACCACCCTGCCGGCACTATGAGAACTATGAGAAATAAGTTTCTGTTGCTTGAGCCACCCAGTGTGTGGTACTTGGCTACAGCAGCCATAGCACACTAATAAATAGGCTCTGCTTTTTTTTTTTAAATTTTTTTATTGTTATGTTAATCACCATATATTACATAATTTGTTTTGGTGTACTGTTCCATGATTCATTGTTTGTTCATAACACCCAGTGCTCCATGCAGAATGTGCCCTCCTCAATACCCATCACCAGGCTAACCCATCTCCCCACCCTCCTTAGGCTCTGCTTTTTTCATGAACACTTTGGCCTCTACTATCATCTACATGTTTGTGTCCCTTCAAAATTCATGTGTCAAAAACCTAATGCCCAAGGTGATGAGGACGTAGGGTCCTTGGGATATGATTAGGTGAGGCAGGTAGAGCCCTCACAAATAGGATGCGTGCCTTTATGAGGAAGCCCAGGGAGCTCCCTAGCCTCTTCCACCATGTGAGAGCATGGTAAGAAGAAGCTGTCTGCAATCTGGAGGAGGCTTCCCTAGAACCCAGCATTGCTAGCACCCTGAGCTCAGACTTCCAGCCTCCAGAACTGTGAGAAGTAAATTTCTATGGTTTACCAGGCAGCCTGTCTGTGGTGTTTTGTTCTAGCAGCTGGAACACACTAAGACAGCCTAACTAGTTGGAATCTAAGGCTTCAGGGCACAAATTTACAGAGTCTGGACACAGGACAACTGTCCACCCCCCTCGCCATCTTGGTGCCTCACTCAGAGCAAAGGGACTGGGGACCCTGGAGTGATCCCGGAGACGGGTCCTGATCTACCCCCTCCAAAGAAGCACACCCCACTCCACACCTTCCTGTTCTACTCCCTGGGGTGTGAGCCTTTTCTCCTCTGTGTTTCTAAAACACACAAAGCACTGGGTTGTCACTGCTGACACATTGAATAACACTTAATTAACAAGCACACACAACTCTAGCACCTTTTACTAATTAATTTACCCCAAGTTTAATTTTATTTGCCTCTCAGTTTCTAAATTCTAACTAAACCTGCTAATTACTTTGTGCTAATTCCATTGCATTCTTCTGGAAAGGAGAAAAAAAATCTTAAAAATATCAGTTTGGGAGATAAAGAGGGACAATGAATTTAGGAAAGGACCCAATTACTGTTTAAGAAATGTAGGTTAGTTAGTAGGAAAGGACTTGTTGTTGTTATTGTTTTAATTAGACATTTAGCCTTAATAAGAAATAATTCTTCCCAGTGTTTTGTTATGCCTTTTTCAACCACTCACACATATTTAATAATTGTAGAAATCCAGAAGAATGCCCACATCCCATGTTGGAAGGTGCGAGTGAACTGATGTCTGTGGTTGGCATGAAATGTCTGGGAGGTATACCATAGTGTCCTCCCACCCACTGCACTGATTCAAGCACAAAAGCAATGGGGGTATGGTCTCTGTGTTGATTTCCATATTATCTTCATTTTATGTGTTCATCTCAATGAGACATCTGTACCAGTGGCTCTGGGCCTGGAAGGAAGACTAAAGGTCCATGTGTCCAAATCCTTCTTGGCTTTCTTGGTCCACTCAAAATGCTGCCTCCTCCATGAGCTGGGCATTGAGATCTTCCCTTTATCAGATCATGCTGTTCTCTCCTTCACACTTCTGAGTAGCCAACTCAGGGTTAGCACCATTTAAGTATTTAACTGGGCCAAAACATCCTAACTGCTCTTGATGTCTATCCTGAACTTTCATTCTGTCTGATGTTAAAGAAGACAAAATCATCACTTTTAGGCAAACTCAATCTATGGTGTGGTTGTTCTCATTTCAAATGTAAGGGTGATGAAATTCATGATTTCATTCTTCTTTTGAGATTGATGCTAAGGTTTGATGTTCTTAATCAAACACAACTGTGACATTGGCAAGAAGTCAAGTCTCTGCTTCCTCGGGTTGATCCATCTGGATGTGATGCAGGTTCTAGTTACCCTTTCTGTCATAGTGCCTGCCACCTCCCCGGAGGCATCTTCAAGGGGAGGCAAGGGATTTCAGGGAAACATATGAGAAAGCTGCCTTGGAGAGGGTGGGCTCAAAATTCCAGCAGAGTCTCCCTCCCCTTTCTCTACAGAAATAAATGCAGATTATTCAGTGAGAACAAATGGAGGTGATTTATTCTGAGCTTGCTATAACTGAGGAGTCAGCACCATCACCTGTGGTTGGCAAAGACTCACGAGCCAGGCAAAGGAGCGGGCAAGTTTTATCGTGAAAAAGAGGAAAGCTTCAGGTATGCTCTGGTTGGAGGTTGTTGGCTTGGCTAGAGATAGACTTACTGGAAGTGGAGTTATCTTCTGTGATGGGTTCCAGAAGCGTATCTCGTTTTCTTTGGTTGGTTCTGAGTTGGAAGCAGGACAAAAGTTAGGGGAGCTGACGGTTGTCCAAGTCCCGCCTGTTCTTGGTCGATTGCTGCAGACGCTGTGGCTTGTCTGCCTGCATTGGTTGCTACAGTGCTATGGGTCAGAGTTCCATTGTCCTATATGGTCTGGCCACTGTGTTTTTCTGTATTCAGTCTCTCAGCTCTACAAGGAACAGGTAGGACTAATTGAATACAGCTGTGGATCTCAAACGTTAGCATGATCAGACTGAATCCCACACCCTGAGAGACAGGCAGACAGACACGAATGCATATTCACAAACAAGTGACAACTTTACAACTCATCCAGCCCCATTTGTCTATGTGTCCCCCCCTCTGAAGTTATTAGCTCTTTGGGAATTTCTCTAAGTCATTGTCAGGGTACTGACTAACACCTAGCCAAGACTGGTGCTTGATAAGTATTTATAGTTTGGTCTGTTTTTTTTTTAAGATTTTATTTATTTATTTGACAGAGAGAGACACAGTGAGAGAGGGAACACAAGCAGGGAGAGTAGGAGAGGGAGAAGCAGGCTTCCCCGTGGAGCAGGGAGCCCGATGCGGGGCTCCATCCCAGGAGCCTGGGATCATGACCTGAGCCGAAGGCAGACGCTTAACAACTGAGCTACCCAGGCGCCCCAGTTTGTTCTGGTTCTTTTATCAATATCTTTGGTTTGACTGTGACTAAGAGGAAAAAATCTGGCTCCAAAGTAGGAAATAAAGCTCATGTTGCCTACTTTGAGTGCTAATTCCTTAAAGCACAGTGGTCCCCCACTCTGAGGCAGAGAGGCAGCAGGCAGGGACGACACATTTAGGATAATAGGGTGAGGAAATTGGAGAACATAAAACAAAGAAATGGACCAAGGAGCCCATTTGAACAACTTAAGTCAGTTTGATGAGCTCTGTAGCTTCCCCAGCGTGTCCCTGTCCACATGAAAAAGTGAGCTAGACTGAGCTGGTCATTTACGGAATCTGCTGCCTCTCTCTGGGAAATAGCATTAACTCTTTGGCAAGTGGTCTGGTCAGGGTAAATCAATTTTGACAAAATCGGTTTCATTATTTTCTCTGAGTGGCCAATTAAATGTTATTGTTATTTTTATTTCAGGGGAGCTGTCAGTATGTATTTCTTACAAAAAATAGACAATGAAGAGATGATGCATTAATGCATTAAATTGTTCATTAACTCATTCATCACCTGATGGTTAACAACTTCCTCTGTAGAGAAGAGGTTATCAAGCGTGGCTGCATCAATAGAAACACCTAGGGAGATGGGGGAAAAGTCCTCATCTCTCCAGGCTAAGCCTCAGATCAATAAATCAGAAACGCTGAGGGTGGAACACAGGATATTTAAATTTAAAACTCCTCAGGCAATTCCAACATGCAACTAAAGTTGAAAGTTGCTGACCCAGATAGAATGAGATCTCTTGATTTAAATTCCAGCGATTCTGCCAATTAAGTGAGCAAGTTGCTTAAGCTCCCTGAGCCTCAATCTCCCCATCTGTAAAATGAAGGGAGTAGCATCTACCTCAAAGGGCTTCAGAGAGGATTGAGGAAGATAATACATTAAAATGCTAGCACAGGCCCTGACACATGATAAGTTATATATTCTATTATTATTTTAGTGCATGGTGTAATGATATTATTTCTATAATGAAGCCCAATGGAAATACAGAAATAATAAAATATAAGGAAATATTTAAATAAATTTAATACTGGGCAGAATTATATTTTATGCAGCTATGAGGACAAAATCATTGTGCTATGAGAAGAGAAAACAAGTAAAAGTGGATTCATGGAAGGCACCATTACAATAGGGACAGTTTAGTTGGGTCTCAAGTGTTTTTTTCTAATAATTTGATCTAGGAAGAGGAAAACATTATCCATTAATAACTGAGTTGAAAACCTTATTTTAAACTAAAAAAAAAAACTGCTCAGGTATTTTGCTGTTGCTGTTGTTAACTATTTCATTTTTGTTATTGGTGCAGTGGACATGAATGGAGCACACAGGAAGATATATTTAAATGTTGGGTTCTGTTACATTTTTGGAAAATCCCAAGGAGAAAAGAAAAACTGATTAAGTTTATGATGTACTTAGCTGCCTGGGTAAATAGGGCTAAAACACCATGTTGTATAGCCTAAAGTCGGCCATGCCTAGTTTTGTTTTGTTTTGTTTTGTTTTGAGGGAAAATCCTTTGCCCACAGTCCCTGCCAAGGCAATTGTAATTGTCCACAGCATTTTCTACCCAGATAGTCTGGTTCTGTCCATATATCATTATGCCTAGCCATCCGTTTGACCATGTTATCTCTGGGCAGCCAATTTATGGCTGGGAAGTGGTCTGCTGGGTGTTCTGTTCTGAAAGCTTTGACCCAGTAAGATTAACATAACAGAGACAATCACATGCCTTTCTTGGGGATGGTGAGCCAGAGATAGGAAGAAGTAAGTACTAGTAGCAAAAATTGAAAGATAAATGGAGGGAACCATGAAGTGGCAGAGGATGGGTGAATGCAGAAGCCATAAAGTACGGGGAAGATATTCCAAGGCAAACATCATGTTAGTTATTAGTGACAGAAGCTATAGAACTGGAGATAGGAAGTTACAGTCATTTTAAAGGTCTAAGATCAGTGATTTCTACCTGCCAAAGAGAAGATTAAATAGCCTCATGCCGGAAGCATCCCTTTTCAGTCTATCCAGTTCTAGAACTAGGTACTTGGTCTGCAAAGTCTAGAGCTGTTCCAGTACAACCTGAAATCTGAGTGCCTGAGACTATCTTGTTCGTTTCCATGTTGCCTCAACTGCCATTCCTCCTCCCCACGTGACAGGAGACAACAAGAATGAGTTTCTGTTCCTTGGATAAATAAATGAATGAGTGAGTGAATAAGTGAATGAATGAACCTAAGAAAAGTAGAACAAAGAAAATCTTTGCTAAATAGAATCTTAAAAATTTCATGGATTCCAAGGGAGCACCTGCTTGTGATCAAAGGTCAACCCAAGGTTTGAGGCCCTGTTTAAGAAAAGGGATTTAAATACCCTTATTTGCTGTATATAAATATATAGAATTTGATGGGGCATGAGTATATGGGAAACCCTAAAGCTTCAGCTTCTTTAGCTTCAGGATGAATCTGGAATAAAGTGGAGGGGAAAAAAAACCCAAGAGGAAGATCAAGTATTCCCAACATAGTCTCTTTTACTGCCTGCCTAGGCCTGACCTGGGTAGAAAGAGTGCAAATTCTCAAGATTTATTGTTAGTCATTCTAAATGACTTTATGACTTTGGCAGTGGGATTGGTTCTCCTTCAAAAACTTTGGTCACATGTGTGCCTTTCAAAAGCTTTTATCTGTTGGAGTTATTCTCATGCTTCAAGCATTTGTTTATCTTGCTGAGGTTCTAAAACATTTTATTGTATTTCAATGAAATATGATATTGATTGTAAAATAATTTTGTTTACTCACTGGTGGTAGCCCGGAACATCTTTACTGAGGTTTGCTTTTCTCTTTGGTACCCATTTATTCCCAAGGGCTAAAAATCCAATTTATTATTATTGATCTTTCAGCATAGTGCAGAATTGCATTGGATTAAATTTTTTTCATCTTTGCTTAGTTTAGTTTTATAATTAAACTCCTACTGAAGCTGAATTGTCAAACATTTTAATGAGTATTGGAAAGATATGTGTTTATGCCCTTTTCTACTATTGCAAATTGATTTAAGCCAATATGAAATTTCTAGAAAATTCATATAATACTTTTATTTGCTTACACAATATTTTATTTAGTCTTCTGTAAGTTTAATATTCTGTTTGGGGGGGTAAAAAGACAAATTGGAAATCCAATTTCAATGGGTAAGGGTTTATCTTAGATAAAAGAGGAATGTAATCTACATGAAACCAAGTATTACCTATAGGGGCTTAAGTATGGGCACTTGTTCTGATTGCTACTATATTAAACTGTGTGTGGTTAGGGACATGACCTGGAAGGTTATATGCCAACAGAATAACAGTGGCCCTATGGAAGGAGAGGCAGGAAACACCCTGTAGAGGTGTGAAGGAAGGTGATGAAAAGCACGTGGAGTCATGGCAGGGACTTTAAGGACAATGGCCTGGGGGGTGGGGACCCATGTGGAGGACAGGTGAAAATAAAGATGACATTAATAAGTATCCAGATCACTGGAAATCTTAAGGTTTCCTGTTGCCCTGGTATAGGACATGAAGTCATTGATGATTCCTGAATGGGGATATCACTTTATTGTGCTGCCAAAGATTTAATAGCTCTGAATTTATAGTCAAAGAGATCTGTGTTCATTTCATGTCATCAACTAACTAGCTGTGTAACTTTGGGCAAGTTCCCTAACCTTTCCAAGTTGAGTTTCTTCATCTGTAAGTGGTAGTATTAATTAATAGTTCTATGTTTCATAGTATTGCTACGTGTTTTTAATAAAGTAATGAATAATAAATATTTAGTATTGGCATTGGGAGACATAGTAAACACACAATGCATGATAACTTTTGTCATGATTTCAAAGTTAGAGTCTAATGTGGTTAATATTTCAGTGCCGACCATAACCCAAATGGAAGGACAGTGAAGTTTTTGTTTTGTTTTTTAAAATATATTGAATTTAAGACAATAATGAAGCATGTCATTAGATCTTATCAGTAAAAACAATGTATACATTTTTAAGTCACTTTATTTTCTTTAGGGCCCTAGATAATCTAGCATAGTCTGTGGTACTATAGATTTGCACACACTCAGCTTAACTATAGGAAATGACCTGAGGGTTCCTGAAGGGGAAGAGGGTGGGGGGATGTGGTAACTGGGTGATAGGCATTAAGGAGGGCATGTGATGTGATGAGCACTGGATGTTATATGCAACTGATGGATTGTTGAACACTACATCTGAAACTAATGATGTATTATATGTTGGCTAATTGAATTTAAATTAAAAAAAAGATTTGCACACACTGTATACAACGCATGAAGGGGAAATGAAGAATTTAAACAATTAGCACATTAATCTTGGTCCTGATTTGTACCTTTGTTTGCATCCTAGAAAACACTGATGAGTTGTGCTTATTTATTTAAAATGAATCATTTGGGTAATTGCATCGACTCAGAGAATAGTAGAATCCATGCTGGGAGAGGCAAAGGAGGAGCTTTCATGTTGGACACAAGCACCTCTGTATAATTACTTGCTCGTATTCTGAAGCTATGAGGGTAGTTTCACAAATTATGGAAAGGGATCTGATAAGATTGAATCAGGGAGAGGAAGCAGGCTACAGATGGGTATGGACTATATCAAGCTCTCTGGCTTTGCCATTTTCACTTCATCAGTGTGACCAGCCAAAGAAAAAGGGAAAAACTTCGAATCTAGACTTGGATCAGAATGGACTCATTTTGATTTTTTGATGGAGGAAGGAAATAATTATGAAATATTACAGTTAAGTCAAATGTCCCCTATTACTTGGTATGATTCAGACAATGTGTGTGTGTGTGTGTGTGTATTTAAATGACTTAGTGTATGATTTTATTTCATTTTACACAAATCATCTTCAAACACCCAGTAGTGATGCAGATGACAACCAGTAGCAGAGATATTCTTTCATAAGATTACACATAGAGTTTCTCAGACTTTTAGTGTATCTAGGAATTAATAGAGTTTGTTAAAAATGCAAATTTTCAGGCCATGCTCCAGATTTTAATTCAGTAGGACTGGGATAGAGCCTAGGAACCTGAAAATTATTGACCAAATTAGTGACTGTGATAAGAGATCAAGAGATTATTATAGAGTTAGGATTGCCCTTACTTCTGGTTTGAACTGGATAAATGGATGATGGGTAGGATAGAGTGAACACCATTAGGAGAATCAAAGTAGAGGCAAGAACAGGGCAAAGTATTTTGGCCTAGCTTAAGAGGTTCTGATTAGAAAACGCCTCCAGTATCAAGACCAGTAAAAAAGGAAAAAGAAAGAAACTGAGGGTTAGAATCTTGAAACCATCGAAGGTTTCAGAATAGGGGAATAATGACAGAAGAGTAATTTTTAGTAGAATGTTGATTTGATGCGACGAGTTGTAAAGCTGGAAAGCCAGCTAGAAGGTTTACAACGTCGCCTTGCATATCTGCTTTTGTTCCTTCTTTACTTTGAAAACAAAACAAAACAAAGCAAAACACTGATACTGATGTTACCTTCTCAAGCATTGAGCATTGGTGAAAATACTCATCTCTTCTACATGCTTGAATGCAATCCCAGAATAGTTCCACATGTCCACTATGGGCTGGAGCTGTGTAATTGTTTTCAGTGTTGAAAGAAGACACATTAAACAATCTCTCCCCAACCAATAGAGCAAATTGTGACTTTAGAATTCCATAGCTGCGATTAGGTCCCAGAGAGGTCAACTGAAGCGATTCTTCTATCCTCGGCACCAACTACATCTTTCCCTTTCCTCTCAAGGAGATCCAGTCACTCCCTTATATTTCATTCAGCCTTCTAAAGCAAAAAAGAAGTCAAACCATAAACAAGAGGAGAGGAATCATTTTGTCATTTGAAGGAGACAAGGCAATGATATTCCTTGATGTTTGCCTCAGCTGAATTACAGCCCTTTGTGTGAAATCCAACTTGATGAGATTTTCTTTGTCGCTGTTGCTGAAGGAGCCTGTTTCCTGGGAGGCCCACCTAGAACTCGATTGTGCTCTTGCCACCTGCAGAGCGCCTCATCTCCCTGTGTGGTCAGCAAGGCTCCCTCCCCTTCGCCCCTCCATTTGCAGCTCCCCTGTACATTATCAGATATTTCCCTGGAATTTGGATTCAGGGAAGTAGATATTGTCAAACATGTCAAAAATCTTATTTTTAGGTTTTAAGATTAATAACATGTACAGAATAGCATGAAGTATAGAAGATCTTCTCCCTGAGGGTTTACAGTCTGGGAAAAATTTGAAAGCAGGCACAATCAGATGTCAAAAATGGTAGCAGATTAGCAATTTTGGTATCAGTGAGATGAGATTCTTTTTCTTCTATGACTGTTAAAGAAAAAGGAAAGAAGAAGATACTAATCCCTGTGGGCTAGGTGAGTAAAGGAAACAAGCTTCCCTTTTCTGTATTCCTAATCAATTTGAGGCAAATAAACTACAGATTTTATTTAGGGGGCTGGTAGGCTGCCTCAGTTTCTCTAGATGACTGAGAAATAGATAGGCTTAGTGAAGTGCAGTGATGTAACCCATCTGCCCCAGAGCCACATGGCTCTGGGTCAAACCTCAGTGACCCAGGAACCACTCACCAGCTGACTGTTGGTATCAATAATCACAATATTGACATATTACCTGGAGATGTCTTGATTATGCATGAAACCCTCTCCCCTCTCCCTTTCTTCTTCTATGGCAGACTGTCTATCCTTGTATATTACTGTCTCTAAAGTGGCACAGATGCTTGTCCTTACTTGGAGGATATTGGAAAACCTTCCATTCCTGGCCCACTGTTTATCCCCTCCAACTCCATCCACATGCAGAGTGGAGACCAGTGGACCAGTGGACCCAGTCTTGCTTCTGTATTAGAACTCTAGCATGAAGAGTACACGGTAGTAGCAGGATTAAAACCCCAAGGTCTATCATTATAGAAATTAAGGAGTAGTCAGGGCAAGATGGTTCCTAAAGGATTTTGGTCTTTGGATCCCTCTGATAGTTACTTTTCTCCAA
Source organism: Callorhinus ursinus (assembly GCF_003265705.2). Classification (NCBI taxonomy): domain Eukaryota; kingdom Metazoa; phylum Chordata; class Mammalia; order Carnivora; family Otariidae; genus Callorhinus; species Callorhinus ursinus. The sequence goes on along the minus strand of NW_027397066.1, from coordinate 16,584,533 downwards.
GTTCATTTTACCCTTTCCACTCCTATCCTTGAAGATATCTAGTATCTTAAAAACTCCACTACAGTCTTAATTTCTTCATGAGTTTCAGTCCACCAGAATTTCATATAGATGGATGGATGCATGGATGGATGGATACATGGATGATGGATGATGGATGGATAGAGAGGAAAGAGAGAGATTTGTTGTAAACCTCATTTCTATTTTAATCCTTCCACTGTGTATCAGAAATGTGAATTAGCATGCTCTCCCCAACTATTTCCCTTTTACATAGAGCTTATTAATATGAGGTACTGGTGGGAGCTGGTGGGTATGGGGTGGGGATGTGGATCATGTCTGGGTCTTCATAAGCTATCTGCACTGCCCCCACTGGGTCCTAGCTCACTCGTCCTATAAAAGTTCTTCAGGTCTGGGGTTCTCTGAGCCATCCCACCCCACCCGTACTCCACCACTGGAGGGTAACAGGAAGCATTCTACACTCCTAAACCAGTGGTGGGCTAAAATAAACCTACACTCAGCCCCTTTTGGGCATCATCTAATTCCTCTGGTGCCATAGAATCTGAGAGACTGATTCGGGTCAGTCCACATGCAACTTTGGCAGGAGCCTTTTCTGTTCCCACCTGTGCCAGATGTAGATCCCAGGGGATTGCCAATTCCCTGGGTTTTACATGGAGATGGCTGACATGACCCTCCTAAACCTCATGCCCTAAAGCTGTCTGAGATTTATATTGTTTCCCTTCCTTCCCTACCTATGAATTCAATGCTGGGCAATCTTGACTTTGTCTGAGGATGGGGGTAAAGTGCAAGTAAACATTTCTCTAATCATATATTCTACTAAATCTTTTGTCTTATGTCAGAGCCTATGCTATTTGAAGCTCCAAGTGAAGGATCAATTCTTTTGTTCTTTCTCTGATGTTCTCCTTTTCTTTCTTTCTTTCTTTTTTTTTTTTTTTTCCTGTTGTTCTCCTTTTGCTGGCTGATGCTGAAACAGGGAAACATCTAGGGATAATGAAATACTGGGAATCAAAAACAGAATTGATTAATAAATCAAGATATTCTGTCTATATATAGTAGTTACTGAGATATTAGCAAATTAGAGCAGTTTTATAATCTGATGCTTAGGGACCATTTTAACACAAAAAGCCCATCAGACTCAAAGGGGCAAAAGAACTAACATTTCAATAAGTTAAAAAGGAAGAGATGAAAAGAAAAAAAGAACTAACATTTCAAGTCCCATAATGTGCATTGTATAAAGACATTAAAACATTTTAATGATGCCCTTTAACCTTCAAAGCAAACTTGTGAGGTATGCAATTATTTTTCCCAATTTAGAGATGACCAACTTGAAGCTCAAAACAGGAAGTAGTTAGCTTCAGGCCATGCAACTAAAATGTGCTAGATACAGAATTAAATTTCAGATCTGACAACCGGCTTCAAAGTTGGGACTCATGCCCTGGTGCTACATAGGGTAAGTGACTAAGTTGCATCCAATTCATTCGGGGAAATTTTATTTGAAGCAGTAGCAAAGAACTTCTTAAGACGGGATTGTGTTTCATTTTGTGAGCTAATATTTATTCGACATTTAAATGTACATAATATTATCCATGAGAAAGAAGACAAGACCTCATCTCTGCCATGAGGGAATTGATAAGAGACAGAGACAACATGGAAAGGATACATGGAAGGTACTTGGACAGGTGCTGTTATAGAGGTAAAGTTTTGTGAAGCAAAGGGAGATTGATCTTGCGCTTTATGTGGGGGAAGCAGAGAAGTCTCCAGGGGAGGTTGCTGTTGAGCTCTTTTGAACAATAAAGTCCACTAAGCAGAAGGAGGGAAGTCTAAGAGCTGTGAAGCCGTGAGATTAATTACTGCCTTAAGTCGGGAAGTTTTTAGAGTATATTTAATAATATAGATTAACTATATTAATAAATATACTAAACTATATCCTGAGCAACTTACAAACATTTTTTCTGTGGTTTTCTAGTATTTGCACTGTATCTTAAGTCAATTTTGCTATCTACGATGGCACCATTAAGATATGAGGCAGTGTCACGGGAAAACACACTTATGTGATTCCCAAGAGTCCTTTGTGAATCACTGAGAAAAAGAGAAGAAAGTCCTTCCTCCCAAAGGGAGCTGCTGCTTTGTTAACACATTGGTGGAGGTGAAAGGGACCTGGAAATGTTTTAGTTCAATGTTTCTCCAACTTCAATAAAGTAGAAACCTCCTTCTAAAGGACAAAGTTCTCTAGAATATCGACGATGAAATTATATTTATTAAAATGTTATTTAAATTTGTATGAAGAGAAAACATAAAACTCTTTATGTTTACAGATCTGGAACAACCCCAAAGCCTAAAACTCATTTATAAATAAAATGTAAGCAAAATTACGACCAAAGAAATCTGAAATAATTGACATTAATGTGACAGAAGATTATGATATTGACTGCCAAGAGCAGGTACAAGTTTGACATATTTATTGCCATAGGTCATTGTTAACTCAATTCTTCTATAATTTTTCTCTTCCCAAACTCCAGCAAAACCTTCAATGGTACAGTGAGCTGAGATCATATTCAAGCTTCCTTGTTACAGATGCGTCATTTAGATATGCTGGTTCCTTCCCTCCTCATTAGCCCCCCAAAAGTGAAGTAACATTATCATGGCAAGCATAAAGATGGAAATCAGATGACCATACTCAAGTGGTCATCCTGATGATGCAGATTATGGTTTTATTTCCTTTTTTGGTATGGTCATCAACATGTAAGCCCCAAATCTAAAATTCTCCACTAAAAAAAAAAAAAAAGCAGGGGCACCTGGGTGGCTCAGTCATTAAGCGTCTTCCTTTGGCTCGGGTCATGATCCCAGTGTCCTGGGATCAAGCCCCGCATCGGGCTCCCTGCTCAGCGGGGAACCTGCTTCTCCCTCTCCCACTCCCCCTGCTTGTGTTCCCGCTCTCGCTGTGTCTCTCTCTGTCAAATCAAAAAAAAAAAAAAAAAAAAAAGAAAAGAAAAAGCAACAACCAATAAACTCCTGGAGAACTAAATTCTAACCTGATTATTTTGGATGTGAAACTAAATGATCAGTGGCCAAAGGATTAAATATTGGACCCCAAACTACATAGTTAACAGTAGAGCTGGAACTGCAGGTAGAAGACTTCATTAGGTTTTAGAATGTTTGGTGTCATCCTTTAATGATGAATTTGTGTATTTTAAGTAACCAACCTATAGACATGAACAATAACACCTGGTTTTCTTACACATTTTTGTCTTACAAAATTTAAGTTCTCGCTTATTTCAGAAAAAAGTAGTTTCAAGTAAGCAAGCAATGAGTTTCTAAAATCATCTAAGATCAAAGGGGAATGCTAGAAGGAAATAACAGGAAAAAATACATTTCCAGATGCTCCAAAAAACGTGGCTACATTGAAATTTTGTAGGAAATAACATCTGAATAATATCTCCTCTGATTTAAGATCCTATTGGATGTGGAAAATAATGGTATGCTTGAGAAAAATCTCCAGAATTATCCTTTCCACCAGCTACTAAGGATAAAATTAACAACCAATTTACTTGGGTTTTTATATATTATCTCATGTAACTCTCACCAAAAGCCTACTGAGGACATAAATATATTTCAGTTGTTGATGAAGTTATTTCAGTTGATGAAGAAAGTGAATCTCAGAGAAATTTTGTAATTTACCCAAGATCATAAAGCTAGTAAATGAAAAACTATTATGTCATCTATCATCTATCTATCATCTATCTATAAATATTTATTTAATTTATTTACCTTAGAGAGAGCAAGTGTAGGGAGGAGCAGAGGGAGAGAAAGGGGGAGAGAAACCTCAAGCAGACTCCCTGCCAAGTGTGGATCCCAATGAAGGTCTTTATCCCAAAATCCTGAGATTATGACCTGAGTGGAAATCAGTCACTCAACTGACTCAGCCACCCAGGCATCCCAGAAAAGCATTATTTAAATCAAAGTTCACTTGACTCTAAACCATGGGTTTGTCCTCCTGTATATAATCTATCACTGTTTGATACTATTTTAATAGCTCTACCAGTAAAACTAATATTCACATGCTACATAGCAAGAAGGAGTGGACTTATATTGAATACATGTAAACATTTCATAAAGGAAAATAGTTAACCATTTTTCTTTTTTCCCTACCAACTCCTCTGTGGATTGACTTGCATTTTTCAGACCGTGGATGTCTCAAAGGAATATATTGTAGAAAGGTAACAAAGTGAGACTAGAAAGGGTGTCTCTGTCTCAGAGAGACTTCTACATGGTGAAGGTAATTGGAGAGAACAGAAAATGTTCTCTGAGCCAACAAAGGCAGCTTTGTTTACAGCTACTATTGTTTTCAGAGAAAATGCTTTATGTTTGAAGATTTTAATAGGCTTTTATTCAGATTTAAAATCAGAGCCAAAAATAGAACTAATTACAGGGGAATATTTTCTGTATCACTTAAAAGAAATTGATTTGTTATTGATTTGTAAATCACAGACAGCCATGAATTAAACTACACTGAAAATTTCCAAATTTATATCTTTAACCCAGAAGCCTGTATTAAGATATAAGCTAAACAGCTTCAAGTCAGAGGGATGAGGTCCTCTTGAATTCAGTATGTCCCAGACTGACCTCATTATCACTCACTCCCACCGCAAACCTGTTTTTCCTCCAAATTTTCCCACACAACCCAAGCCCAAAGCCCTTGAATCATAATATTGCGTGGATATTTAATAATGCAGTTTATAAGATTGTTCAATAGTTCTCCTATTTCTCTCTTCAGTGGATATTTATTGATCATGTACTATGTGCCAATCAGCAAAGCTGATTTAAATTTCTGCCTTAGCAAACATAGTACATAAAGTAATGATGTACATACAGTTAGACACTCCTTTCCAATGTTTTACAAATGCTAGAGACATTAAAGTCAAACACCAAACAACCTATGTTATATTACATTATCCTTTGTCAACCTTCCTCCTAAAGAGATATTCTAATTCTTATCTACGTGGGTCTAGAAAGGCCATCATCTGCCAAACAAGCCACCTGGCTCGATACTGCGATTTAAGTACACTTGGACCTCCTGACCTTGGATGATTCTTTTGTGCCCCCATCTTTCTACCTACTTCAGGTTTCTCTCCATCGTTTTTTAACCAATATCTTTATAAAGGAACTCACTTCAGTCATTTAAAGATCAGCATACACTGAATCCGAGTTTCTATGTTGAAGACCACCTCTGTTATGTGAGCATAAAAGATTATAGATTTTCAATAACCACAGTAATGTTGGTTTTATGACTGTTTATACTATACTATACTTGTTTTTTAATAGCTTTACTGGGATATGATTTATATACCGTAAAATTCACATGTTTAAGTGTATAACTGAATACATTGTATCATATTTATCTAGCTAGCACAACAAACGAACAATGGAGCATTTTTATCACCTCCAAAAGAAACCCCATATACATTTAGCTGCTATCTATTCCTCTCCCTTCCCCAGTCCAGACCACAAGTCTATTTTCTACCTCTAAATATTTGCCTTTTTTTGATGTTTCATATAAATGGAATCATAGAACATGTAATTTTTTGTGTCTGGCTTTCATCAAGCATAATGTTTCTGGGGCTCATCTGTGTTGTAGCATGTATAAAGATTTTGCTCTTTTTTTATTGTTGAGTAACGTTTTCTTGTATGGGTATGCCACATTTTGCTCATTTCTTCACCTGTTGATGGGCATTTGGGTTGTTTCCAACTTTTGGCTCTTATGAATGAAGTGTCTATGAACATTTGCACACAAATCTTGGTGCAGACATGTTTGCATTTCTTTGGGGAAGATACTTAGGATTGGTATTGCTGAGTCCTATGTTCATATGTTGAGTCTATGTGTAACTTTTTAAGACATGCTATTTGTGTTATTGGTAGAATTGTTTGTTGTCTTGTTTTGATTTTGAGGCATTTTGAGTTTCATGGTGGAAGGGAGAGTAACAAAACCTTCTTGAAAACTGTGTCGCTTTGTCCCATTGTTTGTTCAGCTTTGAATTGGCTGTATGTTCTCAGGACCGGAAGGATGTCCAGGCACATCATCCTTTGAAAAACCTCAGTCATTCCTGCTCATAGGATGTTCTGATCAGGTTCCTAGCTATTTATTTACCGCACAAAGTAAACTTCTAAGGGGCTTTTGAGACAATTAGAAATTGTGTCTTCTTTTTAAGTTAAAATTATTTGAAAGTGAGACAAGAACATATTAAGAGAAAATCAAATGTCTGTTTATAAATGTAAATAATATCTAAAATGTGAAATACAAAGCAATCCATTTTCTACATTCGAAACTATTTTCAAGTGACCTCTTAAATAACTAGCTTTAAGGTGTTGGATCATAATATTTATTGGCTTCTACAATGAAAATTGTTATGTTTGGTGTCTCTATGAGCGTCTATCTGATGAAGACAACACATAGTGACATAGAATATAAAAGCTGAAGGAGCCTAGAATGAACATCATCTGTTAAACAGCCCCTTACCTGCATAGTGAGCAGAAAGACCCATTTGGAAATAAAATGTGACTATTAATACAGTATCAAAAAGGTAAACAGAGGATTCAGAAACCTATTGATTGTTATGATCTTACTTTTTTTTCCGGTGCAAAGGGAGCAAAGATGGCAGGGCACTAGGAAATGAGAAGTCATGAGATTGGCAGTAAATCAAAAGGGGATGAGGGAACAAGCGTATCCACTCATTACTACTAGTCTGGTTGATTGCATTGTTGTGGTTATTGTGTAGTATATTTTGTCCCCCTGTCGTAAAAGGTGTTCAGTGTCTCCTCATGCATTTTTGTGTATGGTAAATTTAAATCCCTCCAGAGAGTCTGTGGGTTTTTAATTTTGTTTTAGTAAAGTACAAAGATAAGCCAAGTGACATATTCAGATTTGTAAAGTACACGCAGTAGAATATTGTAGTGTATATATTATGTATTAGGATTTGTCCCAATTCACTTTTGCTGGTTTCTTGGGAATTTTTGTTGTAGCATCTGTGTTGAGTTTTCTTGGACATTACATGCAGCAGTGCATTACAACTAAGCAGCTGTGGATACATACAAAGCTCTTCCAAAGTAACACCTGCGGTATCTGCCTTTTCTTAGCTCCCCATAGAGAGAATCTTACTTATTACAGTGACATATATATTTACAGTGAAATAAAGTCACATACATTGTGGGGTGGGGAGCTAGAATTTCCCTTGGTGGTTGTTAGCCATGAGACAAAAATGGAGAAAACATTAATTCTCAAACTAGATTATTTTTCTTACACGCTAATGAAGTATTAGATACACATTCCGAGTATTAGTTTATATTCTAGGTATCGCAAAGCAACCAGTGCAATTATTTTTTATTTCATTGATGTTTTAATTGAACTAATTTGAGTAAATTTTACTTAATTGTACTGTTTTTAAAGAGACAGGTTTTTTTTTTTTTTTATTTTTGGGTCATGTCTACATCTGATAACGATAAGATATGGTCAAAACGAAATTAAGGGGAGTGAGGAACTTTCTAGCCTTATTAATCTCCAGAAAGAGGGTAATATAAACATTTTCATTTGAGAGAAGCCATCTTTAACTGTATATTAGTGGAGTGAAACCCCTCTGGAACTTTCCTTGCCTGGAAAACTCAAATCAGGGATTTTCCACACTAGCCCACTCATTCCCTTCCCATTGTGTCTCCTTAGCTCTCTCCAGACTACTCCGTGAGTGACCACACATGCGCACACATCACTTCCCAAGCTTCTAGTCTCTGATCCCCCCATCTTAATTAATAACCCTACTATCCTCTCTGTTACATGTATTTGAAAAATTACAGTCATTTTTAATTTTCCCCTTTGAAAAATTACAGTCATTTTTAATCTTCCCCTTGTGCTCTCTTATGCCCCATATCCAACTAGTTTCTGAATTTTAGCATTCTTTTCCGTTGTTGTTATGTTTCATACAATTGCTAGTACTTTTCTGCCCTATTTCCTCCATCAAGAGGCAGTACGTATAATGGTTAAGGACATAGACTCCAGGGACTTAATCCTAGATCTGGCACTCCCTAGCTGTGTAAACCCAGGCAAGTCTCTTATCCTTTCGCCTCATTTTCTTCTTCTGTACAATGAGTAAGTTGATGCTGGCCTAAGTTAGCAGGAGGCGTCAGTTCTTCTCCATGTGGACCTTTGTGCAGGATTGCTTGAGTTTCTTCACATGGGGCAGTTGGCTTCCTCCAAAGCAAGTGATCCAGGAAAGTACAAGGCAGGAGCCGTAAGATCTTTAATAGCCTGGTCCCAGAGGTCAGACAACGTCATTTCCCTAATAACCTATTGGTTACATAGGTCAGCATGGGACCTCTCCCATAGGGTGTGAAACCAGGAGGCCAGGCTTATTGCCACCAACATGGAGGCCAACTAGCTATTCTTTTTTTTTTTTAGTTGATTTTATTATGTTATGTTAATCACCATACATTACATCATTAGTTCTTGATGTAGTGTTCCATGATTCATTGTTTGCGTACAACACCCAGTGCTCCATTCAATACGTGCCCTCCTTAATACCCATCACCAGGCTAACCCATCCCCCCACCCTCTCCCCTCTAGAACCCTCAGTGTGTTTTTCAGAGCTAGCTATTCTTACTAACAGTTTTCTTCCTTATATCCAGCTTTCTTTTCTTCTCTTGTGTTATGCTCCCAATTAATTTTTTTTCAAGGAACTCATATTTAATTTCAGAATTCATATTCAATTTCAAATTCAGTTATAAGCCAAATAATAGATTACTAAAATACATAATACCATATGTAAATCTCAGAAATATTATGTTGCACAGAAAACGCCAGAAACAAAAGCACATAATAAAGGATTCCTTTTATATTGAGTTCAGAACTAGGCAAAATTAATCTTTGGTGAAGGAAGTCAGAATTTAGGTTACTCTTGGAAAGAAGGGTATTAGTGGGCATGATGCATATTTCTTTCTCTCTTCCATCCTATCAAGTAGATGTAAAACATCCATACAACTCCCAATTAATTTTTCCCTCTCATCTCTTGCATCTCCAACAATCTTCCAGCCATTACCAACCAGAGCTGCCCCTTATCATGTTTTTATGAACTTCCTATACAATTCAAATATTAACTCTTTATCAAATTAGACATTATCTTCTCTAATCCTATCCCTTTGCTTTAGATAATAATTTTCATTGTATGAGAAAGTTTTGAGCTTTCTGTAGTCAAATCTGTCCGTACTTTGGTTGTGACTTCTTCTATACTTCTATAAAAATAATACTCCTCTAAGAAGCTCATAAATATAGTTCTATTTTAGACTAGAATGTTATTTATTATTTTCAATAAAGTTTTGATTCATGTGGAATTTGTTTTGCCATCTGTTATGCAGTATAGATCTCAATTAATTTACTTAACAAGCTTTTTAAAAAATTTTTCGTGTTATCTATTCTTTTTTTTATTATGTTAGTCATCATACAGTACATCATTAGTTTTTGATGTAGTGTTCCATGATTCATTGTTTGCTTATAACACCCAGTGCTCCAAGAAATATGTGCCCTCCTTAATACCCATCACTGGATTAACACATCCCCTCCCCCAAAAACCCTCAGTTTGTTTCTCAGAGTCCATAGTCTCTCATGGCTCATCTTTCCCTCCGATTTCCCCGATTCATTTTTCCCTTCCTTCTCCTAATATCCTCCATGCTACCTAGTCTACCTTATTTTATAAATTCTACTGGTGTCTATTTACTGGTCTATGTTTTTTACAAATAGAACATTAATTATGTTTTATTTAAACATTTTGTAATCTTCTTTATCCCATAATGTCTCTAACTCAGTGTCTGTGAAAAATAGAAACTAGGTTTATAAACATGCATTTGATTGAGCTTGGTCAAATAACTGAGTTCTCTCTCGTGTGTGTGTGTGTGTGTGTGTGTGTGTGTGTGTGTGTGTGTGTGTG
>NW_027397066.1:16529758-16574543 GCF_003265705.2 Callorhinus ursinus | reverse complement strand
GTGTGTGTGTGTGTGTGTGTGTGTGTGTGTGTGTGTGTGTGTGTGTGTGTCTCCCACTGAGATCACAAATCTTGAAGTCAAAAGAGCTCCGTAGGATACACTGATGTGGTTGTGATGAAATTTCCTACTTCTCTTCCTGGGGTATAGTGTTACTGTTAATTCAATTGCTTTTCTAATTTTAGAAGGTGGTTTGCATTCAGCTTATGTTGACTTTTAAATCAAGTGAAAAATGAGAGTCAGTGCTTTTATTATGGGAATACAAGTTAAGTCACATTCTGATTGTAATTAAGGGCCATTAAGAAGGTGACTTATTTTCCTGCAGATTTGATGCCAGGCATGCCTGGATTTGGAGACAACATACTATGGAGAGTAATCTTGTTTTATGAAGTGTCACGTACAACACAGAATTGTTTTTTAAACAACGTTGCCTGCTCAAATCTTAACAATTTTATTGGAGAAAGTCTCAAAAACAGCCCTCTTGGTAGGAAGCAAATGATTTGTTCAGGGATACTTTTCTGAGTATGTACATATAGCCCTTTCAGTGATTCATCTCTACTTATAATGTTGCCTCAAAACCTGTATATATTTTGAGGTGTCCGGGTGACAGAGTGCTTGTATGCTCTCGAATGATGGGGTCTAACCCGTACCCTACACTTCTGCATAATAAATTCTTTCCTGGTGCCTTCAGATGATTTTAGCTCATACGTCTTTAATGGTGGTCATCATATTATATGACATTTAGTCACCTGTGCCATTGTTTCCAGACTAGGTTTCAAGTTGGTACTTACTCAAAAAGTTTAATAGGTAACTGGCTAGTCATTGCTTGAGCCACATGGATATTTGTTTATTTCCATCATGAAGCCATGCTTTCTGTCACCACCTACAATGCCCTTTATCTGGGACCATGAGGCCTGAAAGGGAAAGAGAAGCACATTGTTTACTCTATCATTGGCTCTCTCTCCTTGTACTAACAAACATTGCCAGAAATCTCTACATGTGGTTAAGAATGGCAATAGGAGGGGAGCAGTCACAACAGAAATTTAAACAGATGGTTCTGAATCCATAGACTCTCTCAAGTTCATTCTTTAGCCATAATATATATTTGCAAAACAAAGTAGCCAGGAAAACAAAACGAAACAAAACAAAACAAAAAGCAATGTTGGCTGCGCTGGGTTTGAAACTTCTAATGAACTGTGTCTGTAACTTGAAAATAGCATATTTTCTGGCTGATGAATTAAGTAGATGACTGTCCTTTTTGACCCCTGCTGAAGGATACAGAGACATTAGTCCTTTAATTCTTCATCTTTGAGAGAGCAGATAGTACTCAGTACGCTTTAGGGATAGTGGTACCTACCTAGTGTTTTGTGAAGATTAAAAAAGTTGTTTCATGGAAAATACCTTTAAATTGATTCATGAGGGGCGCCTGGGTGGCTCTGGCATTAAGCATCTGCCTTCAGCTCAGGTCGTGATCCCAGGGTCCTGGGATTGATCCCCTCATTGGGCTCCCTGCTTCCCCATGGGAAGCCTGCTTCTTCCTCTCCCACTCCCCCTGCTTGTGTTCCCTCTCTCGCTGTGTCTCTCTCTCTATCAAATAAATAAATAAAATCTTTAATAAATGAAAAATAAATAAATAAATAAATAAATTGATTAATGAAAAATGCCTTTAAGGAAGTATATAGCAAATGCTCAAATAGTGGTAGTTCTTTGTAGTCGTTAAATTATTGTGCAGAGAATATATGTTAAGAAAAAAAAGAAGAAGATAGCAGGTGGGGAAGAATGAAGGGAAGTAAGTCGGAGGGGGAGACGAACCATTAGAGATGATGGACTCTGAAAAACAAACTGAGGGTTCTAGAGGGGAGGGTGTTGGGGGGATGGGTTAGCCTGGTGATGGGTATTAAAGAGGGCACATTCTGCGTGGAGCACTGGGTGTTATGCACAAACAATGAATCATGGAACACTACATCAAGAACTAATGATGTAATGAATGGTGATTAACATAACAATAAAAATTAAAAAAATTGTTGTGGAAACATATAGGATTGAGTAAAACGTAACAGGCAGGAAGCTGGTGATAGCAGACATTGTATAGGTCACAGGGTTGGACAAACCTCAGTTTGAATTATAGGTCTGCCATTTATTAACTGTTAACTCTGTAACTTGGGCTGTTACTGAGTCTGAATCTTAGTTTCCTCAACAGTGTATTGGGGATAGCAATTGCTCTTTTTCATGGTTATTAGAATTACATGAGGTTTATGTAAAATGTGCATCCATATGTAACATAGATGGCACAGAACCTGAAGCATTCAGCAAAGGGAATTCCTTGGTTTAGGGGCTGGAAGACCTGAGTTCAAGCCCGGGTCTTTTCATTCATTAGCTATGAGATCTTCATGAAACTGCTTTATTCTCTTAAGCTTCAGTGTCCATTTCTGGAACATGAAGAGTGAGATGAAATGGTAGTCAGTATTTGCACATGTGTTTACTCTACCACTTACCCTATTTTTATCAGCACTTGACCTTTGAAAATATAATTATTTGTTAATGTGATTTTTTTCTTGCCATATTTTAACTCTTAGAGTTATTCATCTTTGCATATCCAGAGCCTAGCACAGTGCCTGGCACATAAAATTTGCCCCGTAAGTGCTGAATAAAAGAATGAATGAAGGCATGAGTAGAAGCATACATATTTTCACAAGAATGATGTATGAGCAATATTCAAGGACAGAGAAGCAGGGACTGCCCTCATTTCAAGCTAGAGCCAGGCATTAGAAAATTGGAAGTTGGTTGAGCAAAAAATCCCCAAGGATATTAAAGATGAATAGCTTTTCATGAAATTATTGCTAATGCAATTACCTGTGTCAAAATTAAGTTTACTTTTACTGCCATTGCAGTGCGAGATGTAATTTGCACTGGTTCTGTGTTTACTCTATAATTTTTGTAAATTTAGCGTAGTAATATTTTCTCATTAGTCATTTACCCAGTTTTTTCACAAATTTGAGGGAAAAAATGTCATTTGTAATGTTTTAACCTTGTAATACATATCTGATTTCAAATCTGACTGCTTTTCAAGATGAAATAAAACAAATGATACTCAGGTTCAGAAATGTAAAAACCGATTCTGAGGTTTGTTTGTTTTTTTTAACAAAAAACAAAACAAAATTATTGCTATTAAACAGATATATGATTAAAAATAATTTGGGGTGCTTCGATGGCTCAGTGGGTTAAGCATCTGCCTCCAACTCAGGATCAAGCCCCACATCAGGCTCCCTCACTCTCTCTCTCTCAAATAAATAAAATCTTTAAAAAAAGAATAATTTGAAAATATCTAGGAGAAAAATGAAGCTCAATAAATAAAGCATATTAAGAATAGAAGGCCCTACCCCTTTATTTTCATCTATTTACTACTTCTTTTTTAAGATTTTTATTTATTTATTTGAGAGAGCGAGAATGAGAGAGAGAGAGAGCACATGAGAGGGGGGAGGGTCGGAGGGAGAAGCAGACTCCCCACAGAGCGGGGAGCCCGATGCGGGACTCGATCCTGGGACTCCAGGATCATGACCTGAGCCGAAGGCAGTCGCTTAACCGACTGAGCCACCCAGGTGCCCTCTTTACTACTTTTATTGAAAATAATACATTTCATGTGCATTTTTCTTTAAACCAAGTCTTTTAAAGGCAAGTTTATGTCTGTCACTTACCTTTTGGGGATATATAGTTCCTTTTTTAGAAACACTCTTATGCCTCAGAACTTTGCATTGGGTTTTCTATTATCCTTGTTTCAGCAAAATGTGTCTGTTCCGTTGCCTCATTTATTCAATAAATAATCATTTAGCAACTAGATATGCATCACATTCTGATATATGAAGTCAACTGACATCATCTTGATGACTGCCCTTATGGAGCTCAGAGTTCAGTGAAAGAGACAAATATAATACAACAAACATACAAGTAAATAATATGAAGAAAACCTGAATAAACTGCCATGAAATAAGAGAACAGAGCATGTGTTTGAGAAAGAATAGTGGCAGGGACAAAGTTAGGAGGCTGCTGACTTACAATAGCAGGATTGCAGGACACCTTTCTGGGGAAGGAAAGTCTATACAGAAACTTACAGGATGAGGCGTTGGAGCAAGGATTGAGGGCAATGAGTTGGAGCCTATTCCAGGTAAAGGAAAGAGGGGGAACATATTTTAGGATAGAAAATGTGGGTAGGCATGTCAGAAGGATAGAAAGTAAGCAGTGTGTGTATCATGTAACATAAAAGAAATAACAAGGATGTGGTTATGCAGGGTTTTGGGTGGTGTTTGCATTTTGAAATGATCACTCTGGATGAAACATGGAAATTAACTCAGGTTCAAGAATGTAAGGGAAGACACCAGTTAGGAGACCACAGACCTCAGCCTAGAAATGAGGTGATGGCTCCGTGGACCAAAGAGGGAGGGGAGAGGATGGAGAGAAGTGTATAGATTTGAAATATGTTTTGGTACTTGTTGCCGTGTGGTCTTCCTCATTATTTCACTTTTTAAAATCTGGAAACTGGATGTATCTTTTAATCAATGACATTTCATGGTTTTTTTTCCAGCATTATTTTTCTTTCTTAGTTGTGCTTAAAATATTTATACATGGTACAATTGACACCTTATATCTAATGGTATATGGTAAAACTTGCTAAATTTTATGAAGGATCATGGCCTTAATTTCCTTCCTTAATATAGTTTCATTTTTAATTGAGATATCTGAATTTATAATACAATGTGACATCATATGAAGAAATATTTTATTACCAAATATTTATTCATTCATTTCACAAATATTTAATGCATTCCAAGCACTGAGAGGGGTTCTGGGGATACAATGGTGAATAAAAGAATAAAATAAGAATACCTGCCTCTTGGAACTTCTAATGTGGCTGGGAAGATAGACATTTGATAAATAATAAATGCTGTTGAGTTCTTTGAAGAAGTATAGCCTGCTAAGGCAGGGAAGAGAACATGTACCTGATATTGTCTTGGGGGAAAAAAAGTTCTTGATGAAATGGCATTGAATCTGAGACCTGAAAGATAAGGAGTTAAAATGGAGAAGGAGGAGGGGGAAATTATTCAAGTTCTGTTTCCTGACACAGTTGAGTAATGGAAATGTTTGTACAGCTCTCTCAGAAAGAGAGAGAGAGAGAGGACAAGTGATGAAAGATGAGCCTGGGGTACAGGTGAAGACAGATATTCTTCTTATGGGTCTTATCCCATATGGGTCTTACCATCTTATGGATAATGAGAAGGGATAGAAGAGGTTTATAATAATCTTGTTTGTTATTAAGGTCTGGCAATCACAGTGTGCAGAAAGCATTTGGAGGGTAGGGAATGGAGAGTAAGAGTGGATGCATAAAGCCATATAATACAGAGAGACAATAGTGGCTGTCCTGGAGTGGAAATAAATGGACGGATAAAGAGATATTTAGGAGGTAGATTCCCCAGGACTTGATGGTGATCAACCATCCTGATTTGGCCAGTATCATCCCAATCTTAGCATTTAAAGTTCCACATCCCAAGAAGTCCTTCAGTCCCAGGCAGATCAGCATGTTTGGTCATTCTAGAGAAGAGAGTGAGAAATCTTATTAGACTCCTATGTTTCTGGTTTGAAGAGTGAAGTAGATTACAGTATCACTTCCTGTGTCAGAACCCTGAAAGAGGCCACTTTTGAGTGATAATGGTTTATGGATTTGAGTTGCCAGTAAGACAACTAAGTATACATTTGGATAGAAACATTGGGAATCAGAAGCAAGATTGGTGTAGTGATAGACATTTAGGACTTGTGGATTTAAGTGGCCAATGAAGCCATGGAATTAGAAAAAAAAAAAAAAACACTAGTGAGAGATTATATTGACTGAGAAGAGAAGTACATGTCCTGAATATTTTCAACTTTAAATGTCTGATAAAGTCAGGAAGAAAAAAAACACATTGAGTAGAGTGGCTAGAGAGGAAGAATCAAAGGAAAGCAAGACACATGATCATTGCAAGGGAGTGGTGAATTGTGTTGAATGTTGTTAATACATAATATATGAGGATAAATGAAATTCATTGGATTCTGAAACATTAGCAAGGGCAATGTTTGTAGACTCATCCAGTGCCTGCATCACCCCCTTAGACCACGTCTAATATCAGCAGCGGGTGTGGTAGACAATTACACGGGAGCTCAGACTCCCCTTGCAATGCCAGGATTTTACCCCATTGTTCACTGCGTATCCTTCTGATTCAGCCTCCTGGCCTAGGGTGATGTCATTGGAGCTCCCTTAGATTTTCCAGAAGTACAGCCTAGAAGTGGAGAGGAACCAACAGATTCAATCAATGATGCAAGGATAAAAGCTTTATCTTTCTGGATAATTCTGGGAGCATTGAGTTGGCATCTCACAGGTCCCAACATATTTGAACTCCTGATTCCTCAGCAGCAACGTTGGCAAGGCACATTTTCCTCCAGCCCTGTATCACTCACTACTTTCTCATATCTGCTTCCAGAGATTACCTCCTCAAAACACTATGAAATCACTCATATCCAATTCCTTATCTCAGGCTCTGCCTTCATGGAAGCCCCAACCACCCAATCAAATAGAACAGAAGCCCTGATCAGTCAGAACAGGTGTCTGTTGCTTTGGCCTCATCAGTGTATCCCTACTCAACAGCAGCTGCATATAAAACCATGGAACCGGAAGTTGGTGATTTCAAAAAGCCACGAGAAGTGTGTAGAGCTATAACACAGACTCTATTATAGGGAAAAGGAGAGGAGGCTGCACAAGTAGATGAGGCTCAAACTGTGAAAGTATGTTAATATAGGTATTATACATTTATAGAATATAGTTGCTATATAATGCAGATGCAATATATTTAAATATATGAAAGTGTATACATGCACATACACGTATACCCACATGCATATAGTATGAGATCTATATTTAATCCTGTGGAATGACAGAAAGCCATCAGTGGTGAATTATTTTTCTGTTTTTTTCTTGGTGTATTTATGCATTTTAGTAGAGCAGTCATATGTTCAGATTGAGTTTCAAGAAAGTTTGTGTTAAGAATAAATTTAGGGAGCAATTCGGTAAGAAGAGAGATCTCTGAAGAGGTTATTTTGGGCATCCAAGTGGGAGACAGGGATCCAAATAGTAGCAGAAGGGAGCCACAACACTGCAGATGAAAAGAAGGGGGTATATATTCTAGAGAAAATGGATAAATTGAAATGATGTTAAAAATATACGACAGCTGGGCACCTGGGTGGCTCGGTCGTTGGGCATCTGCCTTCGGCACGGGTCATGATTCCAGGGTCCTGAGATGGAGCCCCGCTTCGGGCTCCCTGCTTGGCGGGAGGCCTGCTTCTCCCTCTCCCACTCCCCCTGCTTGTGTTCCCTCTCTCGCTGTGTGTGTGTCTCTCTCTCTGTCAAATGAATAAATAAAATCTTTAAAAAATATATATGACAGCTGGTCCTGCAAGGCACCAACTAGCAAGACTGGACTTCACTATAGAGCTGAAGTATGGCAGAACTGGTGCATCCTGGCTGATGGGCAGCCTGGATATGAAGGGTCCACACCAAAAAGCACTGCCAATACTATTCCCAGATCTACTATGATTCCTCCCAACTTTCCAGCTGACATGGGAGAATGGAATCCTAGCCCTACATCATGCCATTTAGACTTATGTATTGCCCCACAATTCCCATTTCTCACATTTTAAGGATTTCTGGAAAATTCTATTTTAATAGATTAAAAAATAACAGAGCTCACCTCTGATGACTCACTCGTGATTGCCACCACACCCTGAGGACTATGCACATTAACCACTGCATTTCTCACTTACCTTTCCTTTTCAGCATGTCACAAAGGCTGGCTAGTTCCGACATACTGATAGAACTAAATGCGTGTCAGAGCAGGTGTTAGCGCGCTGATGAGAATTCAGGCAAGAATTAACACTTCTCTCAGGATAAATGACCTTTTATTCTTTTCTGAAATGTCCCAATTCTGCTGGAGCTGCTGCCAAGTCAGGTTGATTTGCTCAACAAATATCTATTGACCACAGGCTGTCTCCCAGTAATCAGAAGATATTTGGGCACAAGAAGATAGAAAAAGACAAACTGTATGACCATGAGGAGCTTTACAGGATTATGCAGAAGTAAAATGCCCCTATATTTCCTACAGTTTATCTATGTTTCCTATTACCTCACAGGGCTAGAGTGAGCATGCTGTGTTTTTACATTACAATTTCCCCTGCCACCAATTTTAGAATTTAAAAGAGGAGAGTTGTATTAGTTTCTGTGGCTGCCATGATAAATTACTACAAACTTCCTAGCTTAAAACAACAAAGATTTATTTTCTCACATTTGTCGAGGCCAGAAGTTAACTTAAGGTATCAGCAGGGCCACACTCCTTCCAGAGGCCCCAGGAGAAAATCCATTTCTTGTCTCTTTCAGCTTCTGATTGGCTCTAGGCATTTCTTGGCTTGTGGCTTCTTGACTTCAAGGTCTACCTCTGTGGTCATATTACCTCCTCCTCTTCTGTGTGTTTGTCTCCCTCTAGAAGAAGAAACCCAGAGGGAGACAGATAAATTTCTTTATCTGATAATACATGTGATTGTATTTAAGGCCCATCTGGGTACTCCAGAATAAGCACCTCTTCTCAAGGTCCTTAACCACATATGCAAAGATCCATTTTCTGAATAACGTACCAGTCACAGCTTCTGGGGTTAGGACCTGGGCATATCATTTGAGGGGGGCCATAATTCAGTTCACTAAAAGAATAAAGACTAGATATTTTGAGAGAAAGAAAGAATATGAATCTTCCCTAAGAATAAAATAGTCAGGGGCACCTGGGTGACTTAGTTGATTAAGCATCTAACTCTTGATTTCAGCTCAGGTCATGATCTCAGGATCCTGAGATCCGTGAGGGGCATGGAGCCTCTCTCCCTCTGTCCCTCCCCACCTCTCCCCCCTCTGTCTTTGTCATTCTCTCTCCCAAAAAAAAGGAAAAAAAAAAGAATAAAAGAATCTGATGAGGCTAAGAAATTAGTCTTTACCTAGAGTCAGTCCCTACCTTTGCCTGATTAAGAAACACAGGGAAAGGAAATAAAGAGGAGAAGAAAATCAAGTAAGACCAATATGATGTAGAATAAAGACCACATACTTTGAAACCAATAAGACCTGCACCCAAGTCCCATTTAAATGATTTACCAGCTATGCTACTCTGGAAGCATCTTTAATGTGGCAATAATAATGTCTAAATGCAGAGTTAGTTTAACACTCACATGAAATTTTATGTATATATAATATATATACACACACACATATTTTTGTGTGTATATATATATAACATATATTGTAATTTATATTTTATGTCTAATATAATAAATTAAGTATAATATAATTATAATAAACTGTATATATAATTTACATGAAATATATAATGGCCTGGCACAGAATGTGGCACACAGTTAGGATCCCCACACAGTCATTTCTCTCAAAAGTGTTCAGTGCGTATTAGGTATAAGCATATTTTCCTTCTGAAGGAGAACAGATTCAGAGCTCTCTTCTTCAGGACTAACTGATTTAGTAATAGTGTTTTAACCCATTGCTCATCATGTCTTCATTTCTGATAATGACCTGATGTAACTTTTTTTTCCTGTAAGACTTTATTACTTCTGCCTCTTGCCCCAGACACTGTAAATCCCAGTGGTAGCCAAGAGAAGAGGAAGTAAGATGACTCTTTAAGGCAGATGCCTGTGCTCTTGCTGTCATAAAGCAAGTTGTTGGGTTAGAATATTACACAGGCTTAAGTTCATCACAACTCATAATAATCCAAATGATCGCACTTTGAGTTATATATCATTTTAAAATATGGGGCAAAGGGTACATCAAAATCTTTACATAAATTCTCTGGGGTATTTTTGCTCCTAGTAGCTTTTTTTGCTTAAGTGCCCCTAATGACACCCTCCAATGGAAATGGAAGTGTTTGGCTAATGCATTCTCAAAATGGAAGCTGTCATCTCTTAGGGGAGTCTTGTGTGTCTTGATGAGCTATCAACCTTTGCTTTCCTTTAAGCACTTAAAAATCAGCATGAGAAAAAATCATTGCAGTTATTTCCAACACAGCAAAAGAGAAATTAAAAGAAGAAATTGGTCTGAAAGCTCAAACACTGAAAGCTAAACAAATCTGAGAAAGCTAGTTTCTGCATTAGCAGGATCAATTCGGAGCCACTAAAAAAGAGTAGACTGCTTGTCTGAGAAAGCATGAGCAACATATCTGTTCAAAGGAAAGTTACTTTTCAGTATGAGATTAGTGGCATCACAAAGGAAGATTTACCTCTTCATTTGACATAAAGCTTTGAAAAATTTGTAAGCTGAAGACATGGTTTCCTCAGTTATAATGTATGCTGTTTTCAAAGATTGTCTTCAACATCTTTTTTTTTTAATTGTCTTCAGTGACGATATGTGTGAGCCATTGTGTTTTTCTGTTTTATGTAAAAAAATTCCCTAATTATTGTAACTCTCAAAAGTCAGTGAGCTGTTTGATAGAATGAATTACTCTTCCCTGAGTATAGCATGCATAGGATGTAAGTGAAGACTTGTTTTTGTATCATGTAATTAAATTACAGATATTATGCCGGGATGTCAAAGTAGGGATAAAAAGCAGAGCCATGTGAATCGGCTTCTTTTTAGAGCCACGGAGTCAGAGCTTGTAAGGTTTAGAAGACTTAATTTCCCTCCTTCCCAATAAGTAACTTGTTCTTCCACTGTTTTAACAACAATTGGGACTGTTTGGAGAATAATTTCAAAAAATACCACCAAGGTTAATGGCAGCTGGTCTTAATTGGATTTCATTTCTTATGCTGGGCCAGGATATAACCCTACAGTAATTATCAGTGTTTTGAGACTAACTGTAGATTTATGCAAACATAAACATAACCACTAATGAGACTATTAATTTTAGAACTTAAAACACTGATTTCTATGGCAATTATGTTTGTACTTTTTTCACTCTATTTCTCAAATACTGAACAACTGACCACTATTATCAGAAAATCCTCTGAAGTCAACTTTTTAGCCACATATGATGACAGTCTTAATGGAAAGGTTCTAGAAGTTCAGAAATGAGAGCCCCAGTCATGTCTTTGCACAGCACTAAAATTCAGTCCCTACATCATCATGCTTCCTGATCAAAAAGAAAAACTTCGGAGGGGACTTTATAAAATACACTTTAGAGGATAGTAATTAATGAAAAAAGCAATCTTGATCTAACATGGGATTTAAATTAAGGTTGAACATCTAGATTGAAAGAAAAAAACAAAATCTGAATCCTGGCAATTACTGGAGCATATTTTGTGGAGCATATTTTCTATGACACTCTTCTAGGTTTTGATTAATTCTTGATACAGATGTTGCTAGACACCGTTCAGTGAGTGATTTACTTTGTTTCTTGAAAACACCATTGGTACTTCAAAATATGTTTATTGAGCACCTATAATATGCAAAACAGTGGCCCCAAAACTGTGGGAATAACAAGATTAATATAAATAAGCAAACAAAACATGTATCAGCAACTCTTTGCAAGATCTTATCTCTTAGAGATGATTCAATGTGTGTGAAAGTGCTTAAATGAAATTTAAATTGCCAAGTGCAGTAAAAAAAAATTATAAAGAGAAAGTTCTCTGTGGATTTAAGGAAGAGAGATCTTAATGTCCAGAAAAGGAGAAGGAGTAGGTAGGCATTTTTTGTGAAAGAGATGACATTTGAACTGGTTATCAAATAATTTGTGGAGGTAGATATACCACTAATAATAATAGCACACACACTTTTATAGTGTTTACTTGTTTGCCTATTGTTCTAAGTGCAGTCATGTATATTAATTCATTTAATCCACTCAACAACCCTACAAGGAAGGTATTATTATAACCTCCATTTTATAGATGAGGAAATAGTGGTGTGGAAGTTAAGTAACTGTGGCCACAGAGCTAGGATGTGGAGGGGCCAGAATTCATCTCTGACAGTCTGGGTCAGAGTCCATGCATTTATAAACTCCCACTCAGGGAGGAGAGGAAGAGCATGTTGGGTGAGTTGCAGAGTATATTAGTTTCCCATTATTGCTTTAACAAATTACCACAAACATAGCAGCTTAAAACAACATGAATTCATTATCTTACAGTGCTGCAGTTCAGAAATTAGAAATAGGTCTCACTGGACTAAAATCACATGCCATTAGGTTGCATTCCTTTCTGGAGGTTCTAGGGAAGAGTATGCTTTCTCCACCTTTCCCATCCAATAGAGGTTGCCATACCTTGACTGGTGGCCCTCTTCTATGTTCAAAGCCAGTTGTGTCACTTTGCCCTCTTCTTCTGTCATCACATCTCCTTCTCAGACCGACTCACCTGCTTCCCTCTTTCACTTCCTTAGTACGGACATATGAAAAGTAGGGAAGAAGCATTCTCCATAATACCCTAAAGTTCATCCCAGCCCAAAATAAACTCACCATTTCTCTATCTACCTATTACCCAAACTGGGCACCTTGAGTGAAAGTCACTCTTGACTCCTCCCTCTCAGAGTTGGCTCATTCCAGTCATTCAAAAAGTGTGACCTTTTTTCAAATGGGTTCCATCTGTCCCATTGCTCCTAAGGTATCATTTTACTAGAATAACTGCCACTGATCCTTATGTTATACTCTCCATTCAACCATGTTCCTTCCTGCTAAACTTATCTAAAATCTACATGTACCCGAGCCAACTTGTCTCCATCAATTACTTTTAATCTGTAAGACTCATACCAGTCATCCTGTGCTCTAGGTATACTTTCTGATACCCAGGTTTTGTGAGGTGCCCTCTACTACATTACTTTGGCATTCCGATCTAATTCTAAAACTTCATTAATTTTATTATTTTGTAAACTATAATATAGTCCCTACTCAAAAGTTAAGCTTAACAATAACAATGTTTACAATATAATAATACTATTATATTATGTTGAAAATGAAGCTTGTAAACAGAACAACTTATTCTTTATAATATTTTATGTTTTTCTGAAGAGTGCTAAGAACATTTGTTATATGAAACTATTAGTTATTGTAAGAATCCTGAGAAATAGATATTGCTTTATCAATTTTATCCATGAGAAAACTGAGGCTATTAGATTTACTTAGAGTCATATAACTAAGAAGTAACAAATCTGGAGTTTAAATTCAGAGCCCTTTAATTATAAAATATGTGAACTTTGTCTTGGAGGTACTTATTCAAATACTAGTAGGTAAAAGACTAAAGTAGTCAAAATGATGTATTTTGAACATTCTTTGAACTGGTAAAGAAACCCTTGCAACAGTAACCCATTTTTATGTAACTTCTAGAGCCTCTGACCCATAAATGAGGAGGTTAAACTAGATAATTTCCAAGGTTCCCAGTGGCAACCTCCTTAAAGATGTTTACTTTTGCTTTTATTCTCAAAGTGAGATAAAAGAACTCAATAGAATTTTCTAAGAATTCCAAACTTCCTACTGAAAGCCTCTTGTCTTAGTCCTTTCTAGATCCAGTCTATGTGTGAACCAGGATAACACTCCATACAAATTAACCCTTCACATCACCTTGATTTACTTGGAGGATAGGATGCCAAATGGTTGACACCAACACAATTTAAGTAAATGGTGAAATAAATCACAAAGATCTCTTTTTAATGAATCTACTCTGCAGGTAGTGATGAGTCATTCCAGAACTCAAAATGTATGGCCCTTTAGTTCACCACCGCAGTCTACTCCGCCAACTACATATCTCAGTACCTGCCAGAGCCCAAGTGCACTGAATAACTTTATCACTCAGGGTAATTAATATAGTTATCTTTGGTCTTCTTGTTCTCTGTACTTCTTTAATACTATAGAGTTAAAGAGTTATAAAGAGCCTAGAAAAGTCATTTGGTCAATTAATTATTCTTTGAGGAGCTAATATATTCCCATGTTTTCTAAATGCTGAAGGAGAAACAGAAAAGCATGAGAATTGGTCCTTTGCTGAGAATTTACAATTTAGTGTGAAAGAGAAGATATCCATGACACAATTAGAAAACAGTGCAAAGCAATATATAATTAAGTGCCTAATTTTGTGGTACAGACAATGAGAGCAATAAGATTTCATGTCAGGATGAGAGTGGAGTAGGCTGGAATCGTCAGAGAAAGTTAATGGGGGAGGTGAGAATATTGGTAGATCCTGAAGAATGGGTAGGAGGGAATGAGGGGGAACCATGGGATGGCAAGCAGGGGGTATATTTAGGAGACTGGCCTGACAGGAATAGATATCCTGTGGTGGAATGAAATGGTAAATAAAACTGATTCTGGCTTTTTATTTTTTTCATGTCATGGCTAAACTACATTGGATAATAAATCTAATTTTAAAATTTCCAGAGAAAGATATTCTCAGCGAATTTCCTTATTTTATGTAACTGCATGTAATTCTGTATCACATCAGTGTGTATATAATACCACAGCCTACCAATACCAAATAATCTTTTGCTTTTATTGGACCTATTATATTTGCAGAGCCTACTCTTGTGATTGGTGATATTTCCCTCTTTAAGCCTTTTGTATCTCATTGCCTTCCATTTTTGCTGGATAAGGAGAATACTCATAACTATTTGAGTAATAATGATGGAGATTAAAATAACATTTTACATTTATAAATAGCTTAAGAACTTGGAAAATATTTACTCATATCCTAACTCATTTGATCATTACAAGAATTCTGAGAAATAGGCAAGGCAGGTGTTATTACCATTGTTTTACAAATTTGGAAACTGATACCCAAAATAGTGAAGTGGCTCTAAGAAAATAGCCAGGCATTAGAAGAACCAGGACTTCTAAATCTTCTGTCAGAACATAGAAAAATGACTCTAGTTGGCATATTTCCATGAAACCAAACATAGTATATTTTCTAACTCCTACCTTGATCCAGCATGATTTTTTTAATGATTTAATGACCATTCAATTCATTTGAAGAGAGTAATCTTTAAAACCCATTGTATTAATATGATAAGAGTTTAATCTTTAAAAATATACACGTTTGGTACAAAGAATAGTTCCACGCACAAACTGACCAGGATAAGGCACTTAACTTTTTTGTCAAACATTCTCATAGTGTGGTGGGGTTAATACAAGTCTTTGTAATGATCTGATAAAGCAGAGAATAGAAACACACATTGAAAAAAGTAACACTTGTCCTGTAAATTTCATCTTCTGCTTCTAGGAAGGTGAAATTCATGTACCCTATTACTCCTTCTATGTATAGCTAAAAACCCTAGACAATATATATAAAACAAATATAAGAAGACTCTAATAGATGTAGAGAAGAAAACAGACCAGCAGGAGACCACAGGACAATGACACAATGAGGAACCCAGCAACTTGGAACCACCAATAGATGCAGAAAAAAGAAGCTTGCTCTCTCCAGCCGAAGAACCAGGAGTATCCAAGCAAAGCAGAAACTTTCAGACAAGACTTCTACTTTAGCCAAACACCACCAAAAACATTATGCCCCACTTCCACCCCTGTTAACAAAGGGAAGGACTAGCAGAGAGCCTAGACTTCTCTCCTTGATAAGCTATTGTGAGTCACCCCAACACCACCAGGGTGATGTCACAGAAGGCCGAGTGGAGAACCCCACCCCCTACGGTATCAATGGAGATAACATGGCACCATCCAGCCCCAACAGGCTGACAAACACAAAAGGCTGATGAAAGAAACTAAAGAAGATCTATGGGGCACCTGGGTGGCTCCGTTGTTAAGTGTCTGCCTTTGGCCCAGGTCATGATCCCAGGGTCCTGGGATTGAGCCCCACATTGGGCTCCCTGCTCAGCGGGAAGCCTGCTTCTCCCTCTTCCACTCCCCCTGCTTGTTTTCCCTCTCTTGCTTTGTCTCTCTCTGTCAAATAAATAAATAAAATCTTAAAAAAAAAAAAAGAAACTAAAGAAGATCTAAATAAATGGAGAGGCATACAGATTGGGAGGACTCAATATAGTAAAAATGTCAGTTCTCCCCAAATTGATATACAGGCTTAACACGGTTTCTACTAAAATCCAAGCAAGATATTTGTACACATAGACAAGATTATTCTAAACTTTATATGGGAAGCCAAAGAAACTATAATAACTAAAATCATTTTGCAAAAGAAGAATAAAGTAGGTGGAATCACTCTACCTGGATTCAAGACTTATTATATAGCAATGGTAATCAAGATTCTGTGTATTGGCAGAAAGGTAGACACACAGATCAATGAAGCAGAATAGAGAATCCAAAAATAGACCTGTGAAAATATGCTCAAATGACTTTTGACAAATGTGCAGAAACAATTTAGTAGAGGCCAGATAGTCTTTTCAAAATGTGTTGGAGAAATCAGACAATGATAATAACAAGAAAAGAAAGAAAGAAAAAAAGAAAAGAAAAAGGAAAAAAAAAAACTTCAATCTAAACTTAATGTCTTGAAGGGGACCAGAATATGCCACCCCCAAATATGCCACTTTGGCGTGTTGATGATTTTGAATTAAAGCGACTTAAGAAACAGCTGGTGCATGGGGGACACTCTGATTCCTCTGTCCTTCTGAAAGCCGAGCTAAATCTCCCATGTGAAAGGTACCCTCCCTATACAAGGAGGAGAAGGTGTCATGATCACCTAGGGATTTAGGGCTGAGAAGACCATGTAAGGCTTGTTGTTGCTTCCTCACACCTTTGTCCTCTTTGTTCTTCACAAATTTATTATTTCCTTGTCTAAAAGGTATTAAGGGTGCCTGCTTTGGTCACTTTTTTGAATCTCATATTTTTATGGGTTCCTGCATTATGAATTTAAATTTGTTTTAATCCTGTTAATCTGTCTGATGTCATTTTAATTATTAGGCCAGCTGAAGAACCTAGAATGGAAGAAGGGGAAAGTTTTCCTGCCCTACAATCTCCTACAAAATTAAGTTAAAATGAATCATAGATTTAAATATAAAACATGACACTATAAAACTTTTAGGAGTCAACAAAGGAGAGAATCTTTATAACTCAGGAGTTCTTAGACATGATCCATAAAGGAAAACAATCAGGAAATGAACTTTATCAAAATTAAATAATTCTTGCTCGGTGAAAAGTCCCTATTAAGAGGAAGAAAAGGCAAGTAACAGACTAGGAGAAAATATTTGGCAACCATGTATCAGATAAAGGACTCATATCTAGAGTACATACATAGAAAGAAATATAAAAAGAAATCTCAAAACTCAACAGTGAACAAAAGCAAACAAACAATGCAATTAGAATATGGGTAGAAGACGTAAAGAGGTCTTTAACCAAAAATAATATATGGGTGGCAAATAAGCATGTGAAAAGATGATCAGTATCACCAGCCATTAGGGAAATATAAATTAAGTTGACAAAGGGGATGCCACTATACCTGTTAAAAGAGCCGAAGTAAAAAACAGAATGGGAAGATAAACTAGTACAGCCGCCCTGAAAACCAGTTTGGTGGTTTCTTTAAAAGCGAAACATACAGATAACATTCAGTCCTGCAGTTACACTCCTGAGTGTTTACTGCAGAGAAACAAAAACTTGTGTCTACACAAAAAGCTGTGCATGATTGTCCAAATAGTTTGATTTTTAATAGCCCAAGAGTGGAAATAATGAAACTGCCTCATAGGGGCATGGTTAAATTAACTGTGGTATATGTATCCTGACCACGGAAACCTGCTCAGCAACAAAAGGAACAAACTGCTGATATACACACCACAGCAAGGATGAATCAGAAGGGTATTATATTGAATGAAAAAGACAATCTGCAGCGGCACCTGGGTGGCTCCGTAGGTTAAGCATCTGTCTTCAGCTCAGGACCCTGGGATTGATTGAGTCCCACATCAGGATCCCTGCTCAGTGGGGAACCTGCTTCTCCCTCTCCCTCTGCCTGTCGCTCCCCTTGCTTGTGCTTGCTCTCTCTCTGTCAGATAAATAAATAAAATCTTTAAAAAAGTAAAAAGACTATCTTCAAAGGTCACATACAGTAGATATGTATATATAATATTCTCGAGATGGCAAAAATATAGAAAGGGATAGCAGCAGGTTGCTGATGATTAGGAATGGTAGGAGGCAGAAGGTTGGCAACTACCAAAGGGCAACACAGAGGGATATCTTTGTGATAATAAAATATTTCTGTATCTTGGTGGGGGGGAGGGGTTACATGACTCTCCACAGGTACTAAAATGACAGCACCATACACGCCCGGTACCAATGTCAAATCCCTGTCTTAAATACTATGTAAGATATAAGCACCGGGGAAGAATGGGTTAGCATTCACAGGACCTCTTTGAAATTTTCTTTGAACTTATAATTATTTCAAAATTCAAAGTTAAAAAAACAAGTTTCTCTGTATGCGTGTTGCCGTTTTCCCCTGTCTCCTTCCCGTAAGCCTGAGCCTCACTGGTGCGTGTCCACAGAGCCTTGGCGGCTTCGGTCCTGCTTCTCTGGAGCCTTGATCCTCGCCCCAGTACAAGTCCAGATGTTCGCAGGCTGTGCTTGGGGCAATGGAAAGGAAGCTGCTAGAAGATGGCCCCGTGAATCCTCCAGAGGTCTATAGACTGAGATCCCTTGGGTTGAGTACCTCAGACTGCAGATGAAGACCCTGGTACCAAATATTCAAATCGACATTTAATGAGTAATAAAATTAAAATCGTCAGCATTTTCAGCAGCTTTGAACAACGGACTGAATGTGACAAAATAAAGCTGATCGACATAAAATTCTATAGTTGGCTCCCAAAAGGCAACTGTGTAAGCACAAAAAGGTGGAGATGGCACTTTCCAGCCACACACATAAAAAAAGACTTAGAGGGTTTTACATTATATTTCAAGTGTCATATGAGTCAACACAGTAGCTGCCCCCAAACACTAAAAATTCGGCTGCATTACAATTAAGTGCTAAATTTACATAGCAGTTATCTGTGTCTTTTACACAAATTTTTTAATTGATTTAATCCTTCCAATAACCTGAAGAAGAAAGTCACATTTTTATCCCCCCCCCCTTTTTTTTTTAGATGTATAACTTCAGACTTGGACATGTTCGACAACTTGTTCCAAGGCTGACTGCTAGCAAGCACAAACCAGCAGTTCCAACCCAGGCTCAGACTCTTAGGTCTTCATCACTTGGCACATCACAACCATGAACCTGCTATTCGGGAGCCGGGCATGTGTGCACACATTCATTCAACAATACCTAAGTGCCAAGCATTGCTTTAAAAAAATGTCATTAAAGTTGCCGTTATCATGGGCCTTCTCTCATCAGGGAAATAGACAATAAATAAACAAATGAGAATATATTAATGATGGCAAGTACTATTATAGTGTTAAAACAGGGTGACATGATTGAAGGTGGTGAGAGAAGCTGCTTCGTAGTCTGTGGCCAGGGAAGGCTTCGGGAGGAAGGGACAGGTAAACTCAGACCTAATTAACCAGAAGGAGGCTTCCATGCAAATAGGTGCTGAAAGCGCTTCCATGACAGGATAGTCAGTGCATGTGCCTGAAGTTGGATCCCCCTTGGCCTGATGGAGACAGAAGGAAAGGACAAGTGTGGCTGGAGCACTGTGAGTGGCATGAGGGGGTCTGAGGAATTAGAGAGATGACACAGGGCAAGAAGTTGGGATTTCATTCTCATTATAATGGGAAGTCTCTGGAATGTTTCCAGCAGATGATGACTTGATCTACCTTATGTTTATAATTTAGTTGTTTTTATTTATTTTTTTAGAGAGAAAGAGAGAGAGAGAGAGAGAGTGTGTGTGTGTGTGTGTGTGTGTGTGAGCAGAGGGAGGGGTAGAGGGAGAGGGAGAGAGAGAATCTTAAGCAGACACCCCACGCTGAGCACCAAGCCCAACTGGGGGTTCAGTCTCTCAACCCTGAGATCATAACTGAGCCAAAACCTAGAGTCAGACGCTTAACCGACTGAGCCACCCAGGTGCCCCAATCTGCTTTATGTTTCCGAAAGAGCCCTTTGGCTACTAAGCAGACTGTAAGAGGATCGTGATGTAGGTGAGAGCTGTCAGAAGATGGGGGGGCTGGTGAGCATGGGTGCGGGAAAGAGGCAGTCGCCATCAGCTCTGTGTGGTTCTCAGAGTATTGTGGTCAAGTCTTGGCATCATTCACTGGAAAGACAGAGACAGGGTAGGGCAGACATGAGAGCCTGTTAGAATATCCTAAGAAATTTGTGTGTATTACCACACTAAATATTTTAACAAATATTCCATATTTTAATACAAAATTTTAAATGTTAATAATGTTAATAAATTTGGGGGGCAACAAGCAAAACCTCCTGTTTCGTAATAAAACTATGGGAAATGAAGCTTGATAAATTATACTAATGAGATATTATGGACAAGATTGAGAAACCTCAGAGTAAGACATGTTCAGAGGAGATTCGCCTGGGTGGTGAGTCAGAGCTGTGTTCTGGGAAGAAATACTGATAACATTGCGTGTTTCATGAGAAGGAAGTTGAGACTAGATACCTGCCTTCTAGTGATTTAAAGACTAAGGAGTGTAAGGAAAATGAAACTCTTTTAACACCAAGAGGAAGATTAGAACTTAATGAATAGAAGCTACAGGTAAATAAGTTTCCGCTGAGCACAAGGAAGAACCTTAGGATCATTAGAGCTGCCCACAATGAGATGGATTCTTGAATATTCCCCAACAGTATAGTTTACCCTACGAAGAGTTCACAAGGGTGAAGAATGAGGCAAAGGATGGGGTTCCTCTTGATTCTATTAGAAAAATAGAAGAGGTTATTAATTATTAACATCCAATGCATTTTTGTCTATACTATGCTATTTTTATTTCATATCCTTAAAAGGAATTTCACAAGTAAGCACCTTGGTAAGTAGGTACTATCTAAATTCTAAAAATCACAAATATTAAAATACACTATTATTATTCTAGGGTCATGCTGGGAGGATCTAGTTCATATTTGCCTTCTAAAAATAACAGTAACATATAAAATCCATCTTTAACTGATTTGATGTTTGCTTTTACTGTTTTTTAAAATAAAATTCTGATGTTATATAGATTTTGACAAATAATACCAACTTATAATTTCTCATTACAGTAACAGCTAGTAAACTACTCTGTTATACCATAGTTTTAATGTTCATGATATTGTGCAGTCAGCAAGTTGAAAAGATAATATAGTTGTGTTATTTATGCTTGTAGAATTTAGAAAGAATTATTCCTTAGTAGTGCATTAAAAAATCAATTAACAGTGAATTAAAGCAATTAAATATATTCTTTTAGCATTTGAGATGCTAGAGGCACTGTTAGCTTGAGCTGTAAATCAAACCAATTTCAGCAGTAGATGGGTTTTCTCACATGTATGAAATCCTTAAATACAATTCCAGTAGATCTTAGTACTATTATCGGCCAAAGTCTGAGCTCTCAAACTGATGTTTTCCCAAGCCCAGCCAAATCTGTGCCAGGTATTCATTTTCTTGGCAGCTTTTCAACTAGATTTGGTACTTTGCTGGTTTAAGGAAACTTAATCATTTTTAAGACATTTTTAAGTTACCCACAGACCATTCTACTAAGAGTGTATCATAAAGCCTTTCTAGGGGCGCCTGGGTGGCTCAGTCGTTGAGCGTCTGCCTTCGGCTCAGGTCATGATCCCAGGGTGCTGGGATCGAGCCCCGCATCGGGCTCCCTGCTCCGCAGGAAGCCTGCTTCTCCCTCTCCCACTCCCCCTGCTTGTGTTCCTGCTCTCGCTGTGTCTCTCTCTGTCAAATAAATAAATAAAATCTTGAAAGAAAGGAAGAAAGGAAGAAAGGAAGAAAGGAAGGAAGGAAGGAAGGAAGGAAGGAAGGAAGGAAGAAAGGAAGAAAGGAAGAAAGAAAGAAAGAAAGAAAGAAAGAAAAGAAAAGAAAAGAAAAGAAAGAAAAAAAAGAAAACCTTC
Source organism: Callorhinus ursinus (assembly GCF_003265705.2). Classification (NCBI taxonomy): domain Eukaryota; kingdom Metazoa; phylum Chordata; class Mammalia; order Carnivora; family Otariidae; genus Callorhinus; species Callorhinus ursinus. The sequence goes on along the minus strand of NW_027397066.1, from coordinate 16,552,607 downwards.
CTAGAAGGTCAGACATAAAATAAGGAATGGGCTTACATTAAAGGAAAAGAAAGGTGTGACTATATGCTTGAGAAACAAAACACTGGTTAACTAAAAAGGCCGGCAAGTGAGTCCCCAGAACAGAGTGGACACTTGTAAATCTTCGTGGAGTACCTGGATGAATGCATAATTGAGTCAACTGATTAACAGGCTCTCAATGTATTTAAGATTAAAATATTAGCGGTATGGTTGTGAAATATAAGCCAATAACATTCTGAAGTGAGACACTGGCCCACATTTTAACATTAAGTTATTTTTAAGGGCATTGGTGATGACTTTATTGGCAAAACATTCTTATATTTATGTTGAGTTTCTTATTTTTCAAAGTGCATTCACATGTGCCACCTCCTTTTTGCTTCACAACACAGTTTGTGAGGGTCTCAGAGAAATGTGGCTTCTTAATCTTTATGTCCTCTCAGCCCAACAGCTGGCCCTGCATAGTGCCCAGTAAGTAATGATGATACAAACATCAGGTTACAACTATTCAGCACTATTTGATGTTCCTTCTACCTAAGTTTCCAGTGGATGGTATGACAGTAGTCCCCCCGATCCATGGTTTCTCTTTCCACGGTTTCAGTTACTCAGTCAACTAAGGTCCAGGAGCGAATGATCCTCCTTCTAACATATTCTCAAAAGGTCAATAGTAGCCTAACACTAATCACAATGCCTGCACCATTCACCTCCCTTCCTCTCATCGTGTGGGCATTTTAGCATCTCGCATCATTACAAGAAGAAAAATGAGCACAGTACAGTAAAATATTTTGAGAAGGACCACATTCACATCAATTTTATTACAGTGCATTGTTACAATTTTACGATATCATTTATATTATGTTGTATATTATTTAGTACATTCTATTTTATTATTAGTTATTGTTCATCTCTTACTGTGCCTAATTTATAAATTAAACTTTGTCATAGGTCTGTATGTATATACACATACATATATATGTATGTGTATATATATACATATATGGGAAAAAACACAGTTTATGTAGGGTTTGATATTATCTGTGGTTTTAGGCAACCACTCAGGGTCTTGGAACATATCCCCCATAGATAAGGGAGACTACTGTATTCAGTCTTTCAAAACACCTTCAGAGGTGAATACTCTTAATGATCTGATTTATAGCTGAGACAGTTATAGCATAAGAAAGTAAACCACCTACCCAAACCATAAAGCTAGTCAACAGAAAATCCAAGATCTACGCCCTGCTCTACCAGATTATAATGCACATACTGTTAATCACTGTGACCTACTCTTGCCGCATTTTCTCTTTTTTTGTGGGGACAGGGATATAAAAATGCCAAAGCACTATTTTTATTGATCAATGATCATAAAACATTCCCTTTGAATACTTCAACATAAAGTTTGGAAACTACTTGTCAGTATAATATATTTAAGAGAACATTTCTTTTTCCAAAGCAAAAACATGAATCATTAACTAAAAGCCATATTTCTTGTCAATGTATCTAATTTCAGCTTGGGAATGTTTGTATTGAAGTGTGTAAAGCAGTAATGTGATAGTAAATTCTCATGATGACAGACTGTCAGTATGAAATTGTTGGATTAGCAAAAGGAGAAAAATTGCTATTGTAGTGACAAACCTTGAAATGGAAAGTGAAAAATTATAGAGCTTAACAATTAATTATGTCCAAGCTTGCATTCAATTGCAGTTTTCTTACATTGAGATCTTAGCATAAATCTTTAAGCTTGCAGAAATTTAAAGTTTCCCTGACATTGACACTTGGATTATAGGTGTTCCATTTGTGAGAAGATTAAAAGTATTTCAAATTACTATCGGCTCAAGAGTCATTTGATTAAGAACATCATACATTAAAAATGTAATTTCGTACTTCCTTTCCCCCAAGCTATTATGTATTTTAGAAGTTCTTTCAAAATACTTGAACTGTTTATTGTCTCCACTGTTTCAAGGAGCCATAGACCTTATTTTCCAGAATCAGGACACCTTTCTTAAAATCCTGAGATTTGAAGTCAGAGTGGATCTGAATAATATCATGTATTCCATTTGACATTTCTGTCAATGCTCAAGAGTTGAATTTTCTTTACAGCTATTCTAATAATCATAATGTACAATGACATTGATAATAATGGTAATAACGATGATAATTTTGCTCTTTTTAATTAAATGTCCTGGGTTAAAGTAAAAATATATATACTAGCCGTCAGAATCTTAGTTTTTATTGGCAGTCTCTTCTCTAATCCTTAGAATTTAGGCAATTTTTTAATGCTTTCTCATAAAGATTGCAATATGTTGTATTTTAATTTAATATAATGTAATATTTTTTCTCATTAAAGAATCCCTTCCCCCACACACACCATGGAAAACAAAGAGTTTTTTTTATGCTATTTTGTTCAGGGCCCTAATTTTACTTTCTTTCATATTCAGAATGTACCCTCTCCTCCATCCTGGCCCCACCAACAATAAGAGGACACTGAGATTTGAAGAAGCAAGTTATCCAGATTTTACTTACTGATGGTGCTAGTTGCTGTAGAGGGATTCTGGAGACAACAGTGTTTTCTAAAGCAATTATTTGGTATGAACAAAAAGAACAGAGAAAAAGCCACCTTAGTTTATTCCAACATGGCAATCAGATCATTCTGAGAAGACTGGAGTTTCAGACTTCTGTAAAGTTTATAGTAGCCTTTTCTATGTTCTTACATACCACAGTATAATAAATGGTGTCACTTCCCAAATCTAGACAGGTGTGTCTTTGCAAGTGTAGAGAGCAAAAAAAGAGGAGGTGAGTATAAAATAATAAGACAGGTAGTTTTTGTTATTTATTTGTTTGTTTATTTATTTATTTATTTATTTATTTTTAAAGACTATTCATTGCCTTTTCAGAGAGAGAGAGAGAGAGAGAGCACAAGCAGGGGGAGGGGCAGAAGGAGAAGCAGACTCCCCACTGAGCAAGGACCCCCCCCCCCCAGTGTTGGACTTGATCCCAGGACCCTGGGATAATGACCTGATCTGAAGGCAGACACTTAACCAACTGAGCCACCCAGGCATCCCATTTTTTGTTTTTATTTAAGAGCAGTTAAATATTCATTTGGATACAGGGAAAATAAAGAGTAGATTATTCTTTTTTTTAAAGATTTTATTTAGTTTTAACAGAGAGAGAGAGAGAGACAGCGAGAGAGGGAACACAAGCAGGGAGAGTGGGAGAGGGAGAAGCAGGCTTCCCACCCAGCAGGGAGCCCGATGTGGGACTCGATCCCAGGACCCTGGGATCATGACCTGAGCCGGAGGCAGACGCTTAACGACTGAGCCACCCAGGCGCCCAAGAGTAGGTTATTCTTAATACAGAGGAAAGTGCCACGAAAATTTGAATGCTATCTTTTTGGCTATTGTTTCTCACACATCCAGGAATTGTTCAGTGAAGAAATAAGACAAAACAAAACAATAAGAGAAACAATTCTTCATTCTCTCTTTATTTTTCCAAACACTCTAAAATAACCAGCAACTAGGGATCTTCTATTTTTCTCCCCCACTGTTATCTACTTCATTTTGCAATTTAAATTAACAGAGCCCATCTGGCCTCTGGTTTTGTCCTCAATAGGTATTTAAATGCGATATTACCTTTAGGATTTATTTCCTTTTGCTTAGCAGAATCTAAGCAACTTTAATTTGGGAAAATAAATCAGTGTCAGATCATTATTCCATGTCTGCCTAGGAACTACATCACACTCAAAACTGAGATTGACATCTCCTGCTCAATGGCCTTTATCATAACCTCTATGGCACAATATAAAGAATATGGATGAAAATAGTCAATAAGGATTGGTTGGAAGAATAGAGGGTATGTTGGTGAGTGGCAGATAAAAGAAAATAATTAGTGTAAGACTGCCATGGCTTACTCCCCTAGCTCCAAATGTCAAGCAACAGGGTTTATTTACTGATTCCAGGATTTAAAATATTTAATGTTTATTGAGGAATGGATGATGTATTAGTTTCTTAAGCTGCCATAACAAAGTTCTACAAACTGGGTGGCTTAAACAACAGAAATTTATTGCCTCCAATTTCTGGAGACTAGAAGTGTGAAATCAAGGTGCCCGCAGTTCTTTCTGAGACCTGAGGGAGATTCTGTTTCATGTCTCTCTCTCCCAGCTTCTGGAAGCCTTGAGCACTCCTTGCAGAAGGTGTTCTCCCTGTGTCTTCACGGCATTTTCCTCTATGCTTGTCTGCCCAAGTCCAAATGTCCAGTAGGACATGAGTCATATTGGATTAGGGCCCTCATCTCAACTAATTAGATTTGCTACAAGCATATTCCAGATAAGATCACATTGATTCTGAGACACTGGATGCTAAGACTTCAACATACGAATTTGATGGGGGCGCAATTCAACCCATAACTGATGGAATATATTTTATTTATAGAACATGTTCCCTAAAAATGAATCAATTTCTAATGGAATGAAATATTCCTTATCCATTTGTGTGATTTGCATGAAGACATAGGATGATTTTTAAGCACCTTGACATCTACATCAATTAACATAAGGCATGTCACAAAATAAGTACTAAGTAAAAATTGAATGAATGGATGTATGCCTGGTATATTACTTGTATTAGTTTGCTAGGGCTGCCATAACAAAATACCCCATGTTGGGTGACTTAAAGAATAGAAATTTTTAGTATTACACTCTATGTTCGCTAACTGGAATTTAAATAAAAACTTAAAAAAATAAATTTATTTTGTCACAGTTCTGGTGGTTGGAGGTTCAAGATCAAAGTATCAGCAGGTTTGGTTTTTCTGAGGCCTCTCTTTCTTGGTTTGCAGATGACCACATTCTTGCTTTGTCCTTACACAGTCATCCCTCTGTCTGTGTAGTCTGTATTAACCTACTCTTCTTACAGACACCAGTCATACTGGAGTAGGTCCTACCCTAAAGACTCAGTTTTAACTTAATAACCTCGTAAAGGCCCTATCTCAAAAAAAAAACAGTCATATTCTGATGTTAGAATTTCAACATATGAATTTGGGGGGTACAAAATTCAGCCTGTAACACTTGGGTTTAGATTAAGCTCCTATAACAAAAAGATCCTAAAATACAATTGAATCAAGGAAACTAAAAGTTTATTTATCTCTCATGTAACAATAATTCAGAAGTAGGCAGAAGTCCAGTGATTAATAGCCTCTGCTATATAAGTTCATCTAAACACCTAGGTTCCATCTATCCTGTTGCTTTTCCATCCCTTCAGGTCTGATTCTCATTGATGTAGTTGAGACAGACTCACCATATTGCTTTCAATTTGCCAGACCCAAAACTAAGCATTTTTGCATATATTATATCATTATAACTGTATGTTTTAAGTATTGTGTCATAAAAAAGAAAAATTATGAATGCATAATATAAGTTAACAATTTTTCTTGCTTTTCATCTCCAAATAGCAAGGTCCAGAATTATTTAACACATTGAGTAAATACAACACTCTCTCTCCTTTAATAATTCTTGACGTAACTGACAACACCTGCTTAAAGCTCTGAGCATATTTTCAGGTGATCATCTTTTGAATATTGGTATGCAGGTGAAAAGCTAAATTTCAAATTATAAAATGTTAATTTACAAGAGAATGAAGATTGAGCAATTTCTACTCATCCATCCACTTACAACATAAGTTCTAGCCGCAAGTACATCATTATTTTAGAAATTTAATTTGCCTTACTGAGGAAATGCTGCAATGTTAAATTCTCTTCAATCATTTTAAAATATGCATATCTTTTAATAGACTTGTTATCTTGGACCCAGTTTGTCATTAACGTATGTCTCTCCACCTTTCCATAAGAAATTCTTACATTCAACCTCAACTTTAATATGGTTAAGATAATACATGCTGCTGTAACAAATAAATATACAAATAGAAGGAGACTTCTCACTCTTGTAAAGCCAAACTGTTATTTCTGATTTGTGAACAGGTGTTTTTCAAGCAATGCTTCAAGGACTTTCTCTCTTTTCATCTATTACTTTTGTCATCTCCCCAGGATTCAGTCCTTAGCTAATCCTGGCATCTGAAGGGAAAGAAAGTGGAAGTGGTCTCCGTGATTCTTAACCATTTTTGCTCATGAACATTCGGTTGGCAAAACTAACCATATGACCCGTTCATATGCAAGAGGTGCAGGTAATGTCATCCTCGACTGGCAGCTACTACTTAGCATGGCTGTGCACTAGAGAAGGGAGGACAAGTGTTGGATAGAAGGCTAATTGTCTCTGCAACAAATATTTCCTTTAACTGAGCAAGGCAATGGCCTTCTATGTCTTACTGGAGCAATTTCTTAACATCAAGTCAGAGGCACATGATTTCTCTAAAAATAAAATAGTTATTTCATGTGGAGAAACAATTCTGAGTTGAGCCACAAGATACTATCTACTGAAAAATCTTTCTTAGTCCGTAATTCAGTTAGCATATATTATGGATCTAATTGTTTTAAGCCTGTTACCAATCAGTTCAAATCTTTGGACAAACCAATTGTCAGAGTGGTTATCCAAAGCCTCTGGAAATGCATATAGCCAATATTTTCATTTGTTATTGTAAAAATTTTAGCTGGTATTTATAATACCCAAACAGAAGACTAAGAAACTGGAACTTCAGAGATTTAACTATAAAAATGAAACAGACTTTTTATAGTATTCTTAAATCTTTATAATAATAAATTGTCCCTGTGAGGCAAAATTGGTTAGGATATAAAAAATTTATTTGACATGTAGATAATAAAATATAGTCATGTTGTATTATAAGATAATGAGGCATAAATATGAGGTTTTTGTTTTGTTTTATTTTGTTTTTAAGACAAGGGCCAGGTTTTAGTTAACTCTCTGTCCCGGGACTTTGCATTGTACCTGGCATTGTATAACTTCTCACTTAAATGATATTGCTGCTTAAAAGAATAAATGAATGAAATGGAAAGAGGCTCATATAAATGAATAATTATCATTTGTTTTACTAGGCAAATGTACTTTAGTAGTATTTATTTTTCAATTATTTCTCTAGCTCTCTAGAATATATAATTAATATCATAATTTATCAATTTCCTTCTTAATCTCATAAATCCATTCTCATTAAAACTTAAGGTCCAATCCAGTATCAGGCCCTCATCCCTGGTATTCATTTGCTCAAGAATTAGGACCCCCCACTGTTCTCCTTTTCTTATATGGCCCAGACCTCTCTACCCCAAGTGGTCCTAGGACAGTAAGTCAGAGGATTCCTACTTTAGGTCTTAGCCCAAGAGGATCCTAGGTACTGAGGATCTTCAGGAAGCTAAATGGTTTAGCCATGTAACTTTGTGAGTATGAGAAAGAAGCAAAGCACTGGATTTCTGAAGAGTTTGAATGGCTGAAGCCAACCAAGGAGATTGGGTTCTCCAGAAGTTTGATGTGCAGGGATTAAAAATCAACATTTTTGGAAGAGGAAGGGTGGAAATAAGATTATGGAGTGGAGGACGTCTAGTGGAGGACGTCTAATTATTGCAGAACCACAAAGTCTCAACCAACCCCATGGGCAGTTCTGTTGTTAGAGTTATCCTGTAATGGCCCAGAAGACTTGGGACTTTATACTCATTACCACTGGCCCTTGGGTGAGGCAGCTCTCTGCAGATGAGTCAAACCCTGAAGCTGCTGACAGCCTGAGTCGCTCTTCCATGCTAGAGCAAATGTTTCTTCCCTGAAGGAGGATCTGGGTAGTGGAATTCTGTATCCATCCCATAGATCAAAAATATAATAAAAGAAATTAGTCTCTCAGTTCATCTATCTTTGATTCAATCATACACATCCATGAATTAATGACATATTCTGGGGTCAGTGTCAAAATACCAAAAACTGCACCCCCCCTTCGACCCATCAGAACCAATACCAACCACAAAAAGTCCATTTGGCCTTACCAGTGTGAGCCACCTCAATATCAACTCATGCAACAGTGTTCTCTTTGCAATTGTGATGGTAAATTTCTTCAAATCTTCAGTGTTAAAAGAGTTCGTGATGAAGGAAAAAAGAGGAAAAGTTTGGGTAAATGAGCTTATAAAAGGATTGATAAAAGCCCCTATATATTTTTACTAACATAATTGAACATTATGGTTGGACTCCATGAAGACTTGGTATATGCCAGGCATTGTGTTCAATCCTTCAATTATCTCGTTTAACATTCCCAGTGCTATGAGATAGGTACCATTGTGATCCCATTTACAGGTGATGGAACTGGAGGTTAGGAGTAAGTGATATGCTCATGGGCAAACCTAATAACCTGTAGAGCAGGGTTAGGAACCCATATTCATCCAACTCTGGAGCTTGACTCCAATGATTGTTGTGCTGCCCATTTAAATTTCTGAATGTTCATGGATTTATCTTTCCTTGTGTCCATTGATTGCAGAAGAGATAAGAGTTGTGAACAATGATGATACATTTTCTTCTTCTTTAGTTTGGTCTCTTCTTCCTCTGTTATACTGGTCCACCAGTCTTTAGATTTACCAAGTACTGCTCCAAGGTATTTTACCTACTAACCACTGAAAATTTGCATCTTTTCTCTTTACTGCTTTGCTAATCCCTAATTAATTAGTCAGAGAGAAGAGAAGCAGAGGATCTGGGTAGATTTTTGGTTTTTGTTTTGAACTCAGGGCATTGAAATGTGCCCTAAAATATATATCTACCAAACACTGACAATCTTTATGCCTACATTTATCTCTTTTCCATTCTTTATCTTTTCAATGTCTGTGAATATAAAATATTGTTACAATATGTTTAAATAGTGTGCAATGCCTGAAACTCTTGAAATTTTTCTTTCTTGTTTGGAAATCAATGTGACACTTTTAAAATATGCCATTGAATGAGATACAGTTAACCAACATGCTACAATAATGAGAACCCCAGTTTCCAATGTCTTCATATATTTTAGCTGTTAATGCAATTCTTATCCAGTGCTTTCCAAATAATGAATTGAAACACATTAGTAAATCATGACAATTTTTCTGTGAAATACAGCCTAAGAGAGCTAATAAAACAGATAATTTTCACCTCCAAGATAACCACTATGCTATGAGTTATTTTTGAACCATTTAAAAAGAAGTTAATTTCAACCTTGTAGCAAAAGTCTCTTTCAAATGGAGATGCTATTGTTCGATTCTCACTGAGTATGACTATAAGAAACAATGGTTAATCCTTTTTATGAAAAATGGATTTAAGTCCATATTCACTCTTGAGGAAAATTCTAAGGTAATCAAATCAAGTTTAAAAGTATTGTGTTGAGATTTAAAAAAAAATTGTTGCAGCTACGTTTTAGGCTTACAAAGTCTTCCTTCATAAATGATGTACTGTGAAAGAACTGCAAGGGCTTTCTAAAATAAATGCAAATAAAAAGTGGTTGAAATGTACTTCACAGCAGAACTATTGCTTCTTTTGAGTAACTAAGAACTTTCTACATGAATGATGGCAATGTAGATACATGGTATACAAATTATTGTTGGTTCCTAAATGATTCTCCACACAGATATGCGATGGCGACAACCAGTTAAAAGTGTCCATATTGTGAAAGGCAGGAATGTATTCTTTTTGTTTTTTAAAGATCTTATTTATTTATTTGACAGAGAGAGACACAGCAAGAGAGGGAACACAAGCAGGGGGAGTGGAAGAGGGAGAAGCAGGCTTCCTGCTGAGCAGGGAGCCCGATCCGGGGCTCGAACCCAAGACCCTGGGATCATGACCTGAACCGAAGGTAGATGCTTAATGACTGAGCCACCCAGGCACCCCAGGAATGTATTCTTAATAATCCTTAATTACATGTGAAAATGAGTAGCCAAACAATAACTATTTCTGAATATTCCCCATGTACAAGTCAGTCTCTAGATGTTGTATGCTTAGTTAGCTGGACCTGCTATAACAAAATACCATAAATTGTGTGGCTTAAATAACAGATACTTATTTCTCACAGTTCTAGAGGCCAGAAAGTCTGAGATCAGGTGCCAGCATAGTTGGGGTCTGGTGAGAGGTCTCTTCCTGCCTCCAAATAACTGCCTTCTTGCTGTGTCCTCACATGGCGGGGTTGGGGTGCAGGGAGAAAGGGAGCTCCGATCTCTTCTTGTAAGGGAACTAATCTTATCATGAGGACCTCATCCTCATAACCTCATCTAAATCTAATTATTTCCCAAATACTCCACATCCTAATACCCTCACTTTGAGGGCTAGTGCTTTAAACAGGAATTTTGGGGAGATAGGAACATTCAGTCCATAATACTATGTCAGTAGAAAAAGTCTTCTGAGGGTTTCAGCTCTCTCTCAACAGTTTACAACTGCCCTCTTAGTGATTTGATGTGTATAGATGTACATTTATGGTGAGCTCTGTAAGGGCAGAAAGAGTAATATTCCCTGATGTCATCTTCAGTGCAAAGCACATTAGTACAGAGAATGGAATAGGTATTTGTAGGGTAAATGAATGAATAATGAAGAGAGATAAGACAGACACATAGACATAAAAAAAAAACCAGCAAAATCAAAAAGAATATCTTGTAGGCAAATACATCACACTTTGTCATAAATATGGTAGAGACATTATATCTAAAGGTCCTAGAAGGAAAAGGCGTCATCATGGAGGGATAACTTGGGCTTGGTAAAGAGGGAGGAGAGTGAAGAAAAGGAATTACTAACTGAGGAAATTTTATAAGAATAAGCCATAAATAGGAAATTCCAGGGTGTTTGCTGGGGATGCTGAAGAGTCCATATTTACTACAAAGATGGTGGAAGAAAACTGAGGGATTAAGCCATACTTGCGAAGTTCGCAAACTTGGGCCCCCTAGATTCCACATTAGCTGATGTTTGTTTTATCTTGGTTCTGTACTCCTTTAATGTTTTTAATTAGTTGTCAATGCATACATACATCTTGGAAGATTTCACATAAAAATCTAAATCTCAGCTTTTCATAAAAATTCTGTCATTTAACATTACTCTCACATCCAATCAGTGAGATCAGTGGGAATGAAGAAACAGCTGCCAAGACTGCCCTCCTTACCATTGACCCCACAGAATATTTTCACTCATTTATGTTTATCTGTCTGGCTCCTTACACTTTGATAGGTCTAATGAGGATGTGGTTCGAGATCAGATCTCTCTTTCTCTCTCACTCACTCACACACACATGCGCGTGCACACACACACAGGCACATGGTGGGATCATCATGAGCTTTAACTCTTCGGGCCCTAGAAGTTTACAGCTGTTCTGGCAACTCACAAGTGGCAGTATGAAGTCAGCAATGGTCACAGCTCTGTAAGTGACACTAATTCAAGTCAACAGAGGTCCCCATTAAGCCTGAAAGGAAGTATAGAAAGTTAGAGAGGTTAGGCTTTATATTCAATGCTGAAATTCTGCCAAAGGAGAGGGAGTTATTCAATAAAGAATGACTTACAAAAGGAGGGATTTAATGGTCTCTCTTTTACCTTCAAGAAATTTTTCTGCATACTTCCCAGAAATAAATGCTCCTACGTCACAGCATTTAAAAACCATATGTTCTCAATGGTCTGGAATATAGAACTTCCCAAACTCAGTTGGGCAGGAGCTCCTTTTGAGGATTTGTAAGAGTCATAGGCCCTAATCCTAGGAAAATTAGTACACAATTTTGCATACAATTTCAGAAGGTTCAGGGGATTCTTGGAAAGACCCTTCATTGACATTTTGGTTATATGTACAACTTCTAAATTAAAGGCATTTGTGTTCAAGGATATTATCAAAAGATGAATGAACTATTAAACTGATGAAAATTGGAACTCTCAGCAAAGGGCATGAGTAAGACTCCCACTTCTAAACACTTGGAAAACTGTGAGATTATCTCAAATGTAAGGATCATGGATGAGAGGAGACAATTTGATATACTAGGAGGGAAATGGGGAAAATAGAAAGGAGACAATTGGGATAGGAGATACTGGGGAAATAGAATCTGATTGATGATCCCTCTATTTTCAAATTCCAATGTATTGAAGGTTTAGCCACATTATGAACTATCTAAGACCTTCTGATATCCCAGCAATGACGCGCTGACAGTATAAAAAGTTTCCATTTCTTTCTAAAGTCAGCCTTCCCTGTAGAATAAACTTTTTTTTTCTGTTTGAAACTTGCCTCCCTCTTGTGACCTGCATCTTACTACATGTTGTAAAATAGTGGTGGTGTACTTTTGCAAACTCCTTCCCCTTGATATTAAACTGGAAGAGTTTTGGAGCGGAACAGGTCTTAATTTTCCATGTATCTTCTCCAACATACTCATACTCTCAAGTTTTAGTAGAAGTTCAATATTTTATTTAGTAAGTTAAAGATTGTAATTAAAATTATGTTTTAGGATCAAAAAATTTCAAAACTCAAGGGACGAGCTGCTTTGTTTTCACTTTAATTCTGAAAATGGTCAAACATTTTCCATTACGTGTAAAATAGAAGAGGAGGAACTAGGTAATATTTGGACAATATCTATAGCTGTAGTTAGTGATTCAAAGGAATGAGTTCTTTTTCCTACAATACATCACCTAGTGACAAGAACACGATAGCATGTAATTAAGGGAAACATAATTGTCACTTTTAGTTAAAAAAACTGTCAATCATGAAAGCAAATGGACTTCAAAATTCAAGAAACTGAAAGATACAACGGATATCATAGCAGAAAAGAATTTTTCCTGTTTACTCCTAGACTTGTTATTTATCTTGCTCATCTATCAGAATTTGAACATACTCTCCTTAAGACATGAAATGACTTACAAAGATCTATCTTAGAAAAGGACACGGGTGTGAAAAATAAGTGAAAGAAAAATGACACTTTTTGATTTCGGTGTTCAAAGCAGCAAGGCCCAAGTGTTGTGCCCTACAGAGGAACAAACGTGAATAAAATGTGCATCCTGCTCCTTGAGGAGCTTCCAGTTTGGCAGATGAGCTAACGTGTGGAAATAATTGCAATTCAGAGGGGAAAATACAGAATTCCTTGATGCGTGCTATGGCAGCTTAGGAGAAGAGCAGAGCTGTTCTAGACAGGAACCTCTGGAGCCATTTTTGAAATGGCTGGCATTTGAGCAGGTCTCAGAGAATGAATTGAATTTGGATATAGCTCTCTTCAATGGGGTGCTAAATATGAACTAAATTACTGAAAACAGAAGAGGCCAGTAAATGAAAATCACCCAGTGACATTCTTCTTTACTGAATGCATGCTTCTGATCTCCAACTGCTCAATTTACCAACTAGCTTTTCCTAATTAGAATGTCTTGAGATAAATATGGTATTTTTGAACCTGAGTGATTAACCACAGGAAAATATCTGTTATTGCCGTGATCACAGTACCACCAGGATCCAATCATTTTGTATTGCCAATATCATTATATTATGATTACACTGTAGCCTCCAATGGCCTGAAAGTTAAAAAAAAAAAAAAAAGAAAAGAAAAGATTTAGGAATAATTCCTAAATATTATTTTCAGCTTTGTATGGCATTGCCAATTTTATTTTCATTTATTCACTTTTTTGCATAAACACTAGCATTTGCTGGGTACCTCAGCTGGGTAACTTCAGACTAAGGGATAAATCATATAGGTTGCCTTAAGGGTTTTACCGCTAATAGGAACAGAAATGCTCTTCAACACATGAATATATTAAAGTAGTCTCTGATGCCTCTGGTTGCTGGATACATGGATATGTTGGGATGAGCCATGAGATGAATGGAGTTCAGTTATAAAGCATGTCCACAAGTAAATTTACCTAAAAACAGCTTATGTGAATGATTGGCTTTTAAAATTATTAATACATGGGAATGGGTTAAAAGCAATCTTTCTAACAGTATTACTCTTATTCACTTGGGTTTCACATTGTTTCCTTGGGTGGAAGATAAGAAGTAGGGAATGACAGAGGCCCTTAAAATGTGCACGGGAATGTGGCACAGGATGAAAACACTTGAGATGCAGATCACAGCAAGTAAAACATAAATATGCAGAAGTAATCAGGTGTCCTGAGTGCTGTGAGCGATGCACATACACAGAGACTTCAGGGTATAGAAAAGAAGACAGTGACAGTCCTCAAACTCATCACACAGACAAAAGGATTTCACAGAAAAGAAACATTTATACAGTAACATGAAAAAGCTAACATCTTTTTAAAACATTGAGCCCGAAGTCCTAAGAGGTAATGCATGCATTAGGGCCAAGACTGTAGGTTTGGACGTTGAAAAGCAGGAGTGAATCACCCATGAACAATTAGTGTAATTACCTGTTGTGACATAACCAACCACTCCAAACCACAGTAGCTTAAAAGAGCAATGATCATTACCATATATTATTTTGTGGGTCAGCGATTCCGATGGGGATGATGTGTTTCTGCTCCACAATGTCTGTGACTTTAGCTGCGATAACCAGAAGATGCTGAAAGAGCTGGGGGCTATTAGGACACCTCTATCTCTTTCTCCATGCAGTCTTCCCAAATGGCTACCTTGTGCTTCCTCACGGTATGGCCATCTCAGCATTGTCAGACCCGCTTCATGGGGGTTTAGGACTCCTATAAGAACAAAGTAGAAACCTCCAGCTCTCTTAAAAGTTAGGCCTTCAGCTGGCCATGGTGTTACTTCCACCATAATATACTGGTCAAAGTTATCATATCAAGTTTTATCATAGCCAAGATTCAAGGGGAGGGACACAGACCCTACTTTTCAGTGAAAGAAGTATCAAAGAATGTGTAGCCCTCTGTAATCAATCACAAATGTTCTTTCATTTAACATCTGTTTATCAAGTGTTCACTGTGTACCAGCCACTGTTCTGCTTGATCTTGTTACTATGACAGTAAAAGAAAATCTAAACCATAGGAAAAATTTCCTAGTGAAAGGGAGCGAGAGGAGGAACGGAAATAAATATGAACTCTATTGTAAGGTGTAATCGTGGTAATGATGGTGTTCACCAAATATACATAAGCCACTCTACATGTCCCAGCCCTGATTGCTGTTAGTTTAGGACCACCTGACTAGTCTGGTCGGTGCACTGTGAGCAAAAGTGATGTGGGTCACTTTTAGGCCAAGCCGGTTAAGTTCCAACATTGCCTCTCCCATCCCTTCTTATTCTTTTGTCTTCAGTGTTTCCATAGGCCAGATCGTAGAGCACAGAGATGGAGGAGGGCCATCTGACCTACATCAAACTGTTATGGAAGCAGGGAAAAACCCTGTTGGCTAACCCAATGAAATGTGGGGTTTGTTCATTACCATAGAATGAGGTAGAATTACTTACACTGATTAATGTACGTAATTAATGCTATGAAGAAAAATAGCTCAGGGTGAAGGAATACAGAATAACTGGAGGCAAGAGCAGAGCTGCAGCCAGAATGGTCAAGGCAAGAATTAAGAAATGTTGTTATAAGAAGGTACTAGAAATTTTAAATCCAGTTGTAAACTTCTTCTACCATACCACACTGCCTCCTGCATATATTGGAGGGTTGCAGATGTTCTTGATAGTTGAATACACATGATATTAACATGCGCTTAAAAAAAATGGTCTGTTGAGCTTTAAAGGGGAATGAGGAAAAATGAGGTTGGAATTAACTAATGGAGAAAGATCTCGCAGGCCAGACTGTGGAGGCCAGATTATTTTAGCAAATAAAGTTGGAAGATACTCTATGCCCTTTGAAATGGCTTTACAACATTTGGCAATTATTTTGGCACGTGGAGTCAGTGTGGTTTGGCAAAACTGACTAAAATGAAAGTAGGCAGCACTATGAGAGTTTTCTTAAACACCGTTTTCTTAGACAGCTATTTCTCCAGCACTGAGGTGATGATGGATACGTTTGGAGCCGGAGAAAACAAGGGTCTTCTGCTTACTATGTCTGTGACAGGAGGCTCACCACTAACTTCTCTTGAGACTCAGTTTCCTCATGTGTCAAGAAGGAACAATGATGCCCCCCTAGTTGAGTTATCGTCAGAAATATCAATTATATGTGTACAAAATTTATCAGAATGCCTGTCATAGAGGAATTTTCAATAAAATGGTAACTATCATTTTATTATTAATGTTGTAGACATGACAGATGCTAATCGTTGTACCATAGGCACTGTGGAGGATTCCAAGAATCCTTTGAATAGTCCTCATTCTTTTTTTTCTTTAAATTTTTTTATTGTTATGTTAATCACCATACATTACATCATTAGTTTTTGATGTAGTGAATAGTCCTCATTCTTATGCTGAAAATCTTAAGACAATAAGAGGAAAAAAAAATCATGAAAAGGTAAATTAATGTGCTGACAAGAAAAACCTTAGAAAAAGAGATTCCAAAATACACTAAGACTGTGCCTTTTATGTTTTGTTCTTTAATGCTCATGCTCTTACAGTGGCAGAGTAGATATCATCTTAAAACAAGCCTCAGTAAAATATATATATATATAATTTATCTTTAATAAATTAGCCAGTAACTCTCTCCCTCAAAGATCTCTCCTTTTTCAAACAGAATATTTCCTGACTTGTTTTAAAAGTCTAGATCCTATTTACCACTCTAAATTTGAAACTCGAAACAGAAATGTCAAAGCATAAAGAGCTAACATCTTCACAGTCAGGATAAAAATTAAGTAGAGAATGACAATCCATATTTTATACTATCTGTCAGTAAAATAGTAAGGACTTGAGATTTGAATGGGCCAGCCCTTCTTTCTACCAGTGCAGGACTTTACTCCTTTGCTTTGCTAGGTGGGGGGATCATTTATATATGCCAGTCACCTTCCATTTGTGATTCTACTCATTCCTGGACACAGATGGAACAGCAGTGTTTTCCTCCTAGAAATCATAATTCTGTGTTATGTTACTCTTTTCATTTGCATTGCACTCAAAACAGGTCAGTGGGAATGAATACTTTTTTGACTGCTTTTTGAATTTCAGGCATCATAAGTTACCCCAATAAACACATTGAAAATTTGCTGTCATTGTGACAGCCCCATCAAACATCTTGTCAACCATATCAAATTAAAATTTCCCATTCTTCTGTATAAATCACTTCACAGTCATCGAAAGGAATAAAGCAATGTTGTACAGCACAAAACAAAAGCAATAGCTGTCTGAGTTTATCAAATTACTTGGGTAATCAATCACTCATTTCTAGAGTATTTCATTAGTCATGCAATAATATGTCTGGCACATGGAAAGTGCTTAATGAACAGCAGATCTTTCTATTTGAAGGGTAAATTGTGTTTTCAATTTTTTATTCATATATTTTCCTCCTCAGGTTTCTCTCTTCATTTTTGCATGATCCCATTTCCCTAATATTTAAAATGTGGATTCAAGAGCTATGACTTCATGTCACCTGTATTATCTAAGCCCCAAATGTTTCATTCATCTAAACTTATATACAATTTATGCTCAGTGGAATTGAGGAGAGAGTAGCATAGAGAAACCAAAGGAATTGTCAGCAACTTTTGGCTCTGAATCTCCCTTTAATTGCATAAGGTTTATTATACTTAGGAATCAGGGCTTCGTCAATAGGTAAAAGGTAGTGAAAAATGAAAGAAAGGAAACCTTTTGAGACAAAGCAGATCATGGAGATTAGAAGTCATTTATGAAATGTTCTCAGGTTTTGCTACTCAAAGTGTGGTCATGCATGAACCAGCAGCATCAACATCATTTGGGAGCTTGTTAGAAATACAGAATCTTAGGCTCCAACACAGACCTACTGAATCCATCTGCATTTTATCAAGATCCTCAAGGCTTCACACAAAGTTAAGGAAACTAGAACTCAGCTGAGTGGCTTGCCAAAGGTTGTACGGCTGTAAGTGGTGACAGCAGGATGCAAGTGTAAGTCCCAATTGACCTTTGATCTTTCCCTACATCACCTTAAAAAAAAATTGTTGGTAATCTCTAACAGCAAAATTTCCATTCTCTGCTTTTGAAATTTAGATGATGATACTACTGTGCCTGACTTAAACTTTTTAAAGAGTTAATTCCTTCTGAGTGTTAAAGTAATGCCTATTCAAATATTAACAATTTAAAGGGCACCAAAAGTTATTTTTTTAATTACACAATTCCTTCTATTCTTTCTTTATAAATAATCAATCCTCATTCTTCACAGATTCCATAGGTACAAATTCATTTACTCGCTAAAATTTGTCTGTAACCCCAAAATCAATATTCATAGCACATCAACACTCATGGTTGCTGTGGACATCCATGGAGGGGCAAAATATCAGAGTTGCCTGATGCACGCATTCCCAGAGGAGTTCCCAGGGAGGGAACAAGGCGATGCTAAGCCTTCTTATTTCAGTTCTCATGCCTTTTCACCATCTATTTGGTGTCCTTTTCACCATCTGTTTGGTTCCATGCTTTTCATACTTTTGTGCTTTTTCTTTCATTTCTTTCACTTCCCTCTCCAAGATGGTCCCCATGCATAGGGTTGGAGTGCTGTCTGGTCTTCCTGTGCTTAAGAAGGCTTCGAAGTGCGTTATGGAGAAAATGTGTACTAGATAAGCTTTGTAGGTGTGAGTTATAGTGTCATTGGCTGTAAATTCAATGTTAATGAACCAACAATACAGTAGCACCCCTGCCCTTATTTGCAGTCTCACCTTCAGTGGTTTCAGTTACACAGTCAACATCCAGAAGCGGATGAGCCTCCCTCTGACCTATCATCAGAAAGTCATTTGTAGCCTAATGCTATATCACATGCCCTCACTTTGTCTCATCACAGGACATTTTATTATCTCACATAGTCACAAGAAGGGTGAGTACAGTACAATAAGATACTTAGAGAAACCACATTCACATGACTTTCATTACAGTATAAAGCTATAATTGTTCTATTTCATCATCAGTTATTATTGTTAATCTTTTATTGTGCCTAATTTATAAATTAAACTTTATCGTAGGCCTGTATGTATAGGAAAAAATATAGTATATGTAGGGTTCGGTACTATTTGCAGTTTCAGGCATCCACTGGGGATCTTGGAATGTAACCCCTGTGGATAAGGGAGGACTACTGTATATATTAAATAAGGTAACTTTAAAAAGAAATACACAGACAAGGTTATATATTGATTGGTTGATGAAAATCTTGTGACCAGAGACTTGAAAGAACTTAATCCTATATATCTTCAAAAGCAGTGATTCAATATTCACTAATTCAGTGTTTGTAATAACTTTACAGAACATAACCACTGCAAATAATGAGAATTGACTATATATAATTTTTTATTATCGTTAGGAATATACAATGTCATATTATCTTTCTGTGCCGTTTTTACCTGAGCATCTACCATCTCCTGTGTGTGTGTGTGTGTGTGTGTGTGTACTTTCTGTACCTCTATACATTATATACTTTCTATATATTATTTTTTGTTCACAAATCATATCTATCAAGAACATTTTCAGGCATTAATTTTCCTTAGGAAGTGACAGTTTAGTTTGGTGATGTGGTGTATATATGATACTTAATTATGTAATGCAGGAAATTAGGGTTCAGGACAGAAAAATGAATAATCCTGTTAGGCTGCTTGATCCGTGATGGCTGGAGTCCTCACAAAAGGCTCCCCATTCGAAGTGGAGTTTAAAGCAGACAGTGATGAAGTATAATTGTCTTAGTTAGTTAGAAAGAGATCACAAAACCTACACATGGGGAATAGGAAATGCTGGCAGGTTCTAGAGAAGTAGAGGGGCCCGAGGAGGAACGATAAGACCAAGATCGTTGTTGATAATAGAAACTAGGGAGAGTGAGATGTAGACAAACACGGTGGGCCTGCAATTTTGGAGAGCTCGGAAAAACCCACCAAGAGACAAAGATGCTGTGTAAGAGAGGAAAAAATAATTTTATCTATACTCTTCTGAGTTCTTAGTTGAGACTCCTGTAAGAAAAGATAGATTAACCAGAGGAAAACAGGCAGATGTCTATTAACATATATACCTCAGCAGGGAAAAATGAAGAGTGCAAAAAGCTAGCTTAGAACTCTGGCTTATACTGCATTTTTAGCAAAGAACAGTACATTTGTGAAGAAATGACAGGATGGAGGAAAGCAGTTATAGGCTTCCGTGATGAAGATGAAGGCTAGTTAGTAAAGTGTGTTTTATAGATTTTTTCTGGTTCAGTCTTCTGGCTGGGTGAGTCAAATGTCTCTGGTGATTAACTTTTATCCTTCCTGGTAGAGGAGGGAGAAGGGACATCTTGGGAAACTTAAAAAAGTCCTGCTTTTAGGCAAGTAGGAAGAGGCAGAGAGCTTTCTTAAATCTGCTTCCTCTCAGTTGCCTTCAACTCAGAAAAAATCCTTATTTTAAGGTGGCATATTTGGGGGTGGCATACTATGCTATCCTTCACTTGCTTCTTTAAAGCTAAATCTAGAACTTAATAGTTTGCAAAAAAAAAAAGACGGATTTACATGCCCCTATAGAATACATTATAGATTTCTTGTTCATAGAAAACCATAAAGTAAAATAAGGTACTATTCCCAGAGTAAAAATAAAAGCAAATTTATGTATCTCCTTTGCTGGAAAATGCGTAAGTCTGATAATGAATAGTGAGGATGTCTTATATTCGTAGGGAACTTCAAAATCCTATGCCATTTGTGTGATCTCATTTATTCTCACCACAAACCTAGGAAGCACGCATTGCGATAATCATCCTAATGCTTTAAAGAGGAATCTTAGTTGGATAAAAGAGCAGGTAGTCTCAAATCTAATCCCGAGCTAGGTCATGATGACTCAGCAGCACTGGGAGAAGGGGAAATACCCGGAACAGGAGGAGTCCAGAGACTCATGGAAGTGACTAGATAACAGAGAAAGGTATGAACAAGAAGACGGAAGAACAGTCCCAGGAGGGGGACAGAATGGATTTGGAGGTAAGCATTAGCAGCTTCAGGGGTTGGAGCTCTTGCTAGAGGGGACGTAGGGGCCAGTCTACATTTCTTTTAAATGGGTAAAGGGATGAAAAGCAGGTGCAGCTTTTTTAGGAGGTGATTATTGGTGAGAAAACTGAGGCAGTAAGATCATTCACTAGAGAATTCAAATAAGAATCCTACAACAGTGATGTGAAGAAGGATTTTGGGGAGATAAGAGGGAGCTGAATGAATGGAAAGCTGGCCACTGCCCCTTCCAGGAGAAGCTATGGATTTCATGAGAGACTCCATTAGGATCACCCAGCCATGCGTGGGGCCAGGCATGAAGTTTTCAGCAGATGTTTGAGGAGGGCGTATCTGCCAGCACCCTGGACAAGAATTTCTACTCCAGAATTATAAGACTGGTAATTGATCAAGCCCCATTATATTTCTAATCCATCCAATGGAAACTACTACGTGTTCTGGACAACATAGTACAGTAGTGAGCTGAAATGGTTTTTGTGTCCAGTGCATTTGACTTTTGACTATTTTCAGCAAGTTTCCCGTTCTGTGCCTCAGTTTCCTCCTATGCATATGAGGACTAAGTGGCACAATGTATGCAAAACACCTGGCACAATACTTGATACATAAATTGTTATTTTTCATATCATTATGTATCTGAAAAAAATTAGCACAGTTTTTGGCACACGTCAGCCTTCCAAAAAAACACTGGTTCTATTTTCTTCTACCACTCTGTCCAGAAAACAAGTACAAAGTGAAAGATACCTCTAGAAAGCATTGCTTATCTCAGTGTCACAATCCATTTTTATTCTTTTAGTGGAATTAGTTAACTAAGAATCTTCTTCCACATTATGTAAAGCTGAGGCTGACAGAGACTGCCCGACTCTCATTGGCCAAGATAACTTTCTTTCCTAACAATTTGGTGCTTAGACACCCTCCAGCAGGGCGCCTGGGTGGCTCAGACGGTTAAGCGTCTGCCTTCGGCTCAGGTCATGATCCCAGGGTCCTGGGATCAAGGCCCGCATCGGGCTCCCTGCTCCTTGGGAGCCTGCTTCTCCCTCTGCTTCTCTCTCTCTCTCTCCCTCTGTCTCTCATCAATAAACAATAAAAAAAAAAGACACCCTCCAGCAACTTCTTGCTAAATCATCTCCACGATGTCACAGAATAGAAAAACTGTACTGAATCTTCCTCCAAGTAGCCTAATAAAGCCTTTAAACACTGTGCAAGAGCTGAATCAATTTACCTGGACAGGAAATTCTCCATTGTTATGATGCATTGATGTCATTAGATCTCTGATTTCTCCTGTTAAGGAAAATTCTCCCTCTCCCCTTTCTAGGGTCATAATGTTTATCACTTTATCTCCCCCCCCCAAAAAAAACAAAACTGTAGCATTACAATTTCCTAACCCTCCTTTTAGAATCATAGGGAAACACAGAGTACCCTTAAGGCTTTTCCCATCTCACAGAAGTGGAAACTTGAGGCCTGGAGTAGCCCAAAGACATGTGCAAAGGAGGGAAGCAGGGAAAGCAAAGTGCTATCCACTGAGCATCTACCCTGACCCAGCTTTGTGCTGTGTCTTTGTGTGTGGGTCACGTAATCCAATCTTTACACCAGCTTCCCAAATGGGTAAGGCTTTTTTTTTTTCAATTTTATTTTATTATGTTATGTTAATCACCATACATTACATCATTCGTTTTCGATGTAGTGTTCCATGATTCATTGTTTTCATATAACACCCAGTGCTCCATGCAATACGTGCCCTCTTTAATACCCATCACCAGGCTAACCCATCCCCCCACCCCCCTCCCCTCTAGAACCCTCAGTTTCTTTCTCAGAGTCCATAGCCTCTCATGGTTCGTCTCCCCCTCCAATTCCCCCCCTTTATTTTTCCCTTCCTCATATCTTTTTTTTTTTTTTTAACATATAATGTATTATTTGTTTCAGAGGTACAGGTCTGTGATTCAGCAGTCTTGCACAATTCACAGCGCTCACCATAGCACATACCCTCCCCA
>NW_027397066.1:16501208-16529658 GCF_003265705.2 Callorhinus ursinus | reverse complement strand
CCCCCCCCCCGACTCTAGCAACCCTCAGTTTGTTTCCTGAGATTAAGAATTCCTCATATCGCGTGCCTGGGTGGCTCAGTCGTTAAGTATATGCCTTCAGCTCAGGTCATGATCCCAGGGTCCTGGGATCGAGTCCCACATCGGGCTCCCTGCTCCGCGGGAAGCCTGCTTCTCCCTCTCCCACTCCCCCTGCTTGTGTTCTCTCTCTCGCTGTCTCTCTCTCTGTTGAAAAATAAATAAAATCTTTAAAGAATCCTTCATATCAGTGAGGTCATATGATACATGTCTTTCTCTGATTGACTTATTTCGCTCAGCATAATGCCCTCCAGTTTCAAGTTTGGAAATATTATTTACAATGCTCCTATAATCAGACTTATGTATCTTGATATAAATGTGCATACAATTTTCTTTCTTTTTTTTAATTTTAGTTTATTTTATTATGTGATGTTAATCACCATACACTACATCATTAGTTTTTGATGTAGTGTTCCATGATTCATTGTTTGCATATAACACCCAGTGCTCCATGCAGAACGTGCCCTCTTTAATACCCATCACCAGGCTAACCCATCCCCCCACCCCCCTCCCCTCTAGAACCCTCAGTTTGTTTCTCAGAGTCCATAGCCTCTCATGGTTCGTCTCCTCCTCCGATTTCCCCCCTTCGTTCTTCCCTTCCTGCTATCTTCTTTTATTTCAACACGTAATGTATTATTGGTTTCAGAGGTACAGGTCGGGGATGAGTAAGGCTTTTATCTGTACCTGACAGAGAAGGGCAAAGCAACAAGTAGCAGGGCTAACATCAGACCCAGCTCTCCTGATTCCCACTTCCTTTACTTCATGCTGATTTCATCATGGAAGCCGCTGGCTGCCAAATATGCAATATGTTTCATTTAGATAAAATAATATTTGCCTCCAGACATTTATAGCATGCTGTCTGCTTGTGTTCCCATGTTTTCTCCCAAGTTGTTTTTCTTCTAGTTACTGTGCAGATCAAATAGCTTAGTTTTTGTCATCATTAAAAAAATCATTTCTAGCTTCCTTGCATTTACCTGGATGATTTCTTATCTGGTTGCAATTAAACTGTGGTCAGCAACAAATAGAGCACAGGGAGTAAAATTTTATTTGTGTCTTTCCCAGATGTGGGATTTTGGAAATATGAACAGGAGCTTATTTGAAAATGCCCTTCTTCTGTCTTGCTCCATAATCCAAATTCAATTAACTTTAATTTGAAATTGCTTTGCATGGTTAGTTTTTTGAAACGTGAAGTTAAATCTTTAAGATTGAGACTGCGTGAGAAACTTCTGATAGAATATAGTTCATTAAGCAAAGAAAGCAGAGAAGATGCACCTAATAATTGCTAGTTCTAGATAATGGGTCACTTTTCATGATATATGCTGGCCAAAAGAGAGTCTGATAACACTGCTCCATTTCACCAAGAGTGAACAATGTATCTAGAACATGTCAGGTATTCATATACATTATGTTAAATCCTCACTATTTTATATCTGCAGATACTCCTATATATTATCAGAAACCCTTGCTACAAAGCTGAAGGGTAGAAGCTCAAAGAGTTTGAGGGGTTAAAGGTTGAAGCTGAGAAAGACAAGCTGAGACTTGTTGAACATTGATTAGTCTGGTTTTCTATGGTAAGTTCTCTCTTCTTCAAAACTCAGTTCCATGTTAGGTAAAAGAAAAATGCATTTATCTTATCACATGAAGGAAGTTAACCAAAATAACAATATAGGTGAAACGGGGAATAAATACTATTCAAAAAAGAACTTTGAATGTTTTTGGACAGGGCATTTGAACACCTGTCTAGTCATTTCCATCCACACACTGTAGATCTATTTGTGTATTTTCAGGTGTCTGAGATCTCATTCATTAGTCCTTCATGACTTGAAATTTTGATATAATCAAAGCTAAGCTGGAGTGCAGATCATATGGTTTTTTCAAAAAGAAACCTTGTTTTCATACATATCCTGCCTAAAGTAGCATTGCAGTAAAGAAGAGTATGGTTATATTGAGCAGGTACTGCTTTGATTCAAGGTCTGAGGCAATTTTTAAAAAAATCAGTGGTAAGTAGAAATCAAGATGCACTTTCAAAATGTGACCATTTTCCTTTCTATAAAAGGATCAGCTGCAATATTTTGGTAGTGAACTTGCCTTCTAAACCCAACAAAGAAACCCAAATCCCTGCAGCCTGAAGCCCCAAATCAATATTCCTCTTTAATTATCTTTAATCCTTTCTGGGAAATAGCCAGTTGTGACCTTGTGTCCTTTAAAATATTCAGGGGAGGTAGCCACTAGTGGAAAATGTGATGGAGAAAACAGTCTTCCCCTTAGTATGGAAATAGCAAATGTTTCAAAGAGAGAATGTCTGAAAGCATTTTGGCTTCAGTTTCAATGGAGAAAATAGGCCTTCCTTTGAGCTACTCATTTCTGCTCTTCCAGCAATCCTTCGGAGTGCTTCATTGATAGGTGCTTCACGTGTTCAGTAGTCTGTTCATTCATGAAATGAGTGCTCACTGAGTCTCTAAGATCATGCTAGAGATTAAGCATGTAAAAATGAGTTTTAAAAAAGTACCACTCCCAGGAGTTTACGGTCTTTTAATAAAAGCAGACCCATAAATAAATAAGAGCAATGAAATATTATTGTCCATTGAATCACTCTATTTCCTTCATAACAGTTATAATAACCTGAAATCATCCACATTATTTTGTCTCTTCTACTAGAATATAGGTGCCTTGAAGGCAGGATCTGGCATATAGAAAGCACCCAATAGGAATTAGTTTAAGAAATAGAATAGTACTCAAAAAAAAAAGGGGGGGGGATCGTCTAGAATGGAACACTAAGGCCCCACAGGGGATTCCAGGGCCCATAAGTGATTAAGTCTATCTAGGGTTACAAAATATTTTCTGCTACTTTCTCCTGAAGTGAGTTTCTGCAGATACACCTGTCTCATATTGGCCACTTCAGGGTTCACTCACCATCGGTCTTGTGCATTTGGAAAAACTGCCTCAACTCACCCACATAAACATGGGGATGATGACCTGGAGGATGTGCTGTACAATGCAGCCTTTTCCATCTTGGACCCTGAGCCCAGGGTACCTCGTAGAGGAGCTCGGGCACTGAGTTGGAACTGGAGATACAAAGCTTTGGAAGCCCAGCTCTCTCCCATCCTGGAGTGAGCAAGTCTTCAACCTCTCTGACTCTCAGACTCCTCATCTGTAAAATGGGGAGTCAATAGTACTTTCCTCACCAAGCTGATGCTCGCAGAAGGCTTGACAGTTCACCTACATTAATTGCATTGTCATTTGTGTGACTAACACTTAAAGATTATCGTCCTATTTTCTGAGAGTTTCGTTCTTGAGAAGTCATTCCTCTGTGTGGGAGGACTGCAGCTGTAGAACTTTTATCCCCCACCTGATACAGGTGAAGGGATTCAAAGCCCGTTGACAAAAGGTGAATCAGGCAGTGTTTGTGTGTCTTCCCTGAAGCTCTGGGAAAGTGGGAGGAGGAAGGAGGCCAGTCTAAAATTCATGGTGCTCCTGAGACTTTTAGCAGTGCTTGTAGTATGAGTCATAAAGAGCCCTTCGGTTACGGCATCTCTTAATTCCCCAAGCACCAAAGGTAATAATAAAAAAAAGAAGACAAGGGAATCTTTGGGGTAAAGTTAATGACAGTCTAAGAGGAGTGTTTTATTGTGGAAGTTGTGGAAAGCATTTTATGTGTTTGCTTACAAGGCTACTTTATAAAACCCACCGTGGCAGAAGCACAGCGGAAGCTATTAATGAGAAAGACCAAGCTGAATGCTAACTATAATTCTATCCATTTGAGGCCATTAATTGGAACTAATTTGCTATTAAAAATCCAAGCTGAAGGTTTGCTGGGCTTTCACCATTGTCTGCCAAATTTGTTTCTAGCAAAGGCCATGTTATTGTGAATCTAGCAACTTCTAACTCGAGTACTTTATTTTTAAAAAGTAGGCATGAAACAACTCACATAGTTGTTTTTTTTTTTTTTTTTTAGATTTTACTTATTTATTTGACAGAGAGAGACACAGTGAGAGAGGGAACACAAGCAGGGGGAGCGGGAGAGGGGAAAGCAGGCTTCCGGCGGAGCAGGGAGCCCGACGCGGGGCTTGATCCCACGACCCTGGGATCATGACCTGAGCCGAAGGCAGACGCTTAACGACTGAACCACCCAGGCACCCTGACTCACATAGTTTTTGACTCCTGCTTCCAGTGCCAAGAGATATGCTTGGTTCTTTTTTTTTTTTTTAAGTATTTATTTAAATTCCAATTAGTTATCATATAGTGCAATATTAGTTTCAGGTGTACAAAAATAGTGATTCAACAGTTCCATACAACCCCGGGTGCTCATCACAACAAGTGCCCTCCTTAATCCCCATCACCTATTTAGCCCATCGCCCCACCCACCTCCCTTCTGGTAACTAGCAGTTTGTTCTCTATAGATAAGAGTCTATTTCTCCATTTGCCTCTTTTTCCTTTGCTCTTTTGTTTCTGACATTCCACATGAGGGAAATCATTCAGTATTTGTCTTTCTGTGACTGACTTATTTCACTTAGTATAATACTCTCTAGCTCTATGTTGTGGCAAATGGCAAGATTTCGCTCTTTTTTATGGCTGAGTAATATGCTTGATTCTAGATACTTTTTCAGCAAACATAGAATACTAACCTGCACTTATCTTTTCCTTCTCGAATGATGTCTTCACCATAAGTAGTTAGCATTTACATCAAGCCTGGTTTGTAGAAGCCAGCTAACTCCAAGTGCGTTTATTACCAAAATAGTATTTATGCATTCCATACCCCTCGCCTGTGTTGGGAATAAATATATAATAAATAAAGTGATAAGACCAGGGTTCAAGAGGCCATACCCTTACCACCTAATAGCTCTATGATATGGGTTAGGCTAATTAAAACCTCCGATCCTCAGTTTCCTCCTAGAATTACAGATTAAATGCACAGTATATATGAAAAGGCATAGCATATGTCATAGAGTATATGTAAAAGGTACGGCATAGCTTATCCCAAGCAGACCCTGAGACAAGTCTTCTTAGGCAAGGAATTATTAAGGAAGTGCTCCCAGGAGAAAGGAGGAACGGAGTTGGGGGGGAAAGGCAGCCTGGGAAGGAGAAGAACCCAAGCAAGAATATGACTTCAGGCAAAATCCCAACCCCAACAGATCCTAGAGAGAGGAACTTTGTTGTGCAAATTATGTTTCAGCCACAAGGCAAGAGAGCTGGGCTTTCTTCCCACCTCCCTTGTCAATCTGGCTACAGGGGGGTGGCCATAAATCTCAGGTACATCCCACTCTGACTCTGTGAAAACAGAAGTTCCAGCAACCTGAGGGCCATACTCCTAAGCTGGGTCATAGATTCAGGCCATTGATGAGGCAAGAACATACTGCTGAAGCACACAAACCTGGTAACAAGGACCCAAGGAGACCTAGGCAGAGCACCAATGGTGTCCACTATAATGATACATAGTAAAGTCTCAGTAAATGTTAGTTCCCCGCCCTTCCTTTTCCTAGTCTCCACTTCTGCCATATATGCTAATCTCCTAGTTAATGAAGCCTGGAGGTCAGATATTGTATACTTTTTGCCCTCCAGTGGCTACACATCACCCCCAATGAGAATTTGCTGGGCCCCCAGGAAAATGAACATGAGTCGTAACTTGTGAAACCAAGATCCTTATGCATTTCTGATTTGCTGTAAATCTCAGAGCCACATAGGGAAGGTGGGCAGAAATGGTTATTGCTTGTTGATAATTGCTACAGAGCAAGCACATGACTATTTCAATCACTTTGCTTTTCTTTTTTTTTTTATTTGAATGACTAGTGAGATATCATATTCTAATCCCAAAATGCTTTGGATACATATTAAAATGAGCTTTGACAATTGCAGACAAGGTAAAGGATCCAGTGTGTCAGAAACCAGCAGTTCTGACAAATTCATCAGAGAGGCAACTGTTCTTCAATGTATTAAAGATGAAAATAAGAGCTGACATGTAACTTAGATAAGAAATGAAGCTTGATACTCTCACACAAAACACTGTATCTGAGAAACTTTCAGCAACTGACAGCCCAGACTCACATCCATTAAAAGCGAATGCAATTGAGAGGCAAGGATAAGAGAAGGGAATTGCTTCGGACCATTATCGGGTTCTCCAATCCATCAGTCATGCTGGACTGTAACTGCTGTTTGTGGATCTCTCACACGTGTCCTGCCTTTATCTCTGCAAATTAATGGTAGGGAAGAACTGTCCAGTGATCCCTCCCGTTAGGGGGCAGGAGAACTGTGAGGTTGCCCAGGTGTGAACCAGGTCTGAAAGCACCCCATTGTCTAACTCCAATAGCTGTAACTCAGGCAAAAGGAAATATTTCCCCAAGCTGTGTTTACTGGGCTGAGTTTTAGGAAGTGACATTTACTTTTAATTCATTCAGTAAGTCTTTGTCTCGCATGTAAAATCTCCACAAATGCTTCGGATAACAGATGGAACTTACACTGTGCCTTGAAAATTAATTTGGCCCTCCACTGGTGACTGACAGAAGTAAACCATCCTTTGTGACTGAAGATTTCGAAGGCTGTCCCCTGCCATCCAGAACTCAACTTGGAGAAAGATCACAGGCTACCATGCTCGGGAAGACCAAGGAAAAGACAGGGGTGCCCCTTGATCTTAGGGCATTAGAGACCTTCACTGAGTTAAAGCCCATTTTTATCTTACTCACTTTGCATTTGAAAGTGGAAACAAAACGGAATAGCATTTGGGGCCCAGAGGTAACATTCTCCCTACAGCTTGTGTTATTAAAGAGGCAAACTGCATCTTTCCAGGACAACCAAAGCCTCAAGGCTGATGTGTTTTTAATACTGATCAGTAAACAAATAAGAGATTCTCTTGAAGCTTTAGGATGAGATGTAATTTGGTTTGATTCTGATGTATGCTAGGACTCCAGGGTTCAGGAAAGAAACTCTTGCAAGTATGAACTGGATTCTAGCGATGAGATAGGAAAAAATTCTCTCTTGACAACTGGTTAGGCTTCACATGGAAAACATATATGTATCTTTTTTCACTACAGCCTTCTCTGCAAATATTTAAAATATTAACTACTTGGAAAGCCATATGGAATTATATTTGTTTATTATGTAATTATGTGTTTATGACACTTGGCATACAAAGTTTCTTTTTAACATAAGTTTACTAGCTTTTGCCAGAGAAACCATATTTAGTTTCATTCATATGTAGTTTCCTTCAGAGCCTGCACCATAAATATAAACCAGTATTTTCACTGTGAGTGGTTTTAACATAAGCAAAATGCCAGCCATTTCTTTCAAGTTTTCCACTAGACACAGTTTTCCCAAATTACAAAAAAAGTCCATATTGACCTGATATTTAAATCAGAAGTTGTTTCAAAATTCTTATTCTTATAGAAGGCTTCAATATACAATGTCTATAATAATGACCTCAATCATTGATTCAGTCAGTAAATTTTACTGAGTTTCTGCCTTTCTTGATTTATATTTGATACTAATACCTTTGGGTTTTTCTTTATCTCTGTTAATACCTTCTTGCTTTTCATTCTCTTCTCTGACTCTATTTAGGAGAATTTCAGCTATAAGGAAGCATAAAAATCTAAAAGTCAGGTGAGGAAATAGCACAAAGAGCCAGTGGGTATTAACTGAAGGTTTCCTTTTGTTCCTAAAACCCTGGGTTCTCAGTAAACAACTTTTTTAAGGGTTTGCTTATTAACAATGATCAAAACCCTAAACCTGATGGCTATTCCTTGTGAATAGCAAACGTATGGGGAATTTCCTACCCTTTTAATGAAAGTTGACCGTAAAATTTACCAAGAATTAAAAGATTTCCTATTTGCTCACTGGAGATGAGTAGATACTGGGAGCGAGATGGGAAGAAAAGAGTTCTCATTTACAGTGCATCACAGCCTACCTGTAGAGCATTTAAAATCTCAAGGGTTGGAAGAAATTGAAATCTCTGTTGCCCAGGGGTTTAAATTTTATTTTTTTATTTTAAAAAAATTAGAAGAACACTTTCTTCAAAGGAAAGCATTCTAAATGTCCAATATGTGAAACGGGTGAAAACAGAGCTTTTTCAGTTCAAGGAGGAGATGGGACAAATGGTCTGGGGGTAGCGTTCAGGCAGCTTGTCCATCCTCTCCGTCAGTTCTCTCTCATAGGCAGTAGGTGGGCTCCGTGGATCCTGCTTGCTCAAATCCTCACCTAATGCAAAATCTCTAAGCAGCGTCATTGGTGGTGGGTTGTTATTCAGCTTCTGCTTGATTACCTCTAAAGACAAGAAACTCACTACTTCACAAAGTAGCTTATTTTATCTTTTTCATCTTTTCATACCTCTGAGATACTTACATAAGTCTCCTGAATTCTCATTAGTTACAGATTACCAGTCCAGGAGAGATTTTCAGTAAAAATAGAATCAGAAATAAGGTTAGATTATGTTTATTCACTGTCGGCTCAGAAAACTTACTAAAAGTTCAAGCATGAAGCAGCAATTTCTTTTTAAGGATTTTTTTTGGGCTCCCTAACACAGACTCAGAGAGCTTTCCATGGAAAGTTTCTACAAAGAAATGTATCCCCCAAATAACCTCAAGTATGCCAGATTCAACCTCAAGAAAATGTTTGTTCTGAGTCATAAGTCCTCTGAAAAAGCTTGGTGTTAGCGGGGTTATTATGAAAATGCCAATAATAGACCCTTAGCAAGCAAACCTGTTCAGAAACTTTGTTCAAAAGGAAAGCACATCCCCAATGCAATATTTATATATTCTCCAGCTCTTCAGAGGACAGCACCATTGAGTGTTGACTGTTCTTGGCCCTTAAGCTCAGCACAAATACAAACACAAAACACTCACTGTCAAACCAAAGCTGCTCAGATAAGAAAGACACAGAAAAGCTTCCCTTTTTGTTTCTTTGAGAAGCTCTGTGAGAAAGATCTGCAAAGTTTCTAGGAGGCCAGGCAGACAGAAAATAAAAGCACTGTTTGGAATTTTCCTGCCATCTCCCAACTGCCAAGTCTTGACACAAAAGTCTTAGAGAACCATCTTCTGAGCATGGAGAATGCCCAGTGGCTTTGCTGTCTGTTTTTGTAAATACATAGTTTCCCTGGAAAGTAGCCACACTCATTCATTTACATACTGTCTTTTGCTTCTTTTGAACTACAATGGTGGGATTGAGCAAATGCTGCAGACACCTTACAAACCACAGTGCCTAAAATATTTTCTATCTGGTGCTTTATAGAAAAAAGTTTGCTGACCTCTGCTTTCGAAGTGGTTATAGAGAGAATTTGACATAAGACAAAAAGCTAGTGCAGTAGAATTGGCCAGAGGACCTAGACTACCAATAACTCAGGTTCGTGTAACATTAACTCTTCAATAGATTCTGAAGATCATTGAGACCAAGGATTTTCATTTTCCCTTTGAGGAAACTGAAGCCAAGAACAGGGAGCAGGGGAAGTGGCAGAGCCAATGGGAGATTGTCCAGTGAAGAGGAGTGTTTTTTGCATATGTCACAGCAGAAAGGTGGAAACTATATCTCTAAGGTCAAAACCCACTCACAGATTCGAATTTTAGAGCATGTAACTATGTAAGAACAGTTAGACGGTGTTCCTTTCATTGATGAAAATTCAGAGGATAAGGGCAAGGTTAGTAATAGAACAATAAAAGCAACAGAAGAAAAAAAACGAACTCTGGGCTTGACTATGATTTATAAATTATTCGATTAAAGTCTCTGGACTTCAATTTATCATGTGTAAAATGGGTATTGTAGTAATAGGCAACTGTTTCTGAGGATTCAGGCATAATAAATGATAGATGTCTGGCACAGAGTGGAAATTCAATAAATCTCAGTAAAAAAAATGAACAAATAAGTATCTTGGTTAAAGTTCCCTTCTCTGTCCCCCTGAAATCAGATGACAAGATAAGCATGTATGTACAAGGAGTTGGTTTGGGAAATGCCCCCAGGAAGCCATGTGAGAGAGAAAAGGGGGATCAAGGTAAAAGGGAAAGATGATAAAGGTTTATGGTCCTGTGCAGCCCAATCCCAAGATCCTCTCAGAGACCACATGCAACCTGCCTCCACGTTGTCCCACTGGGACAATTTCTGTCTCTTGTTGGGTGAAGGTTGCTCTTGTGGTATTACCTCCCTGCGAGGCATTTCACGGAGCTTGGGGAGCACCCTCAGGCAGAGACATGGGCAGCCCTAGTGTGAGCAGCACTGTCTTGGATGACTTCAATATAGGTCAGGGGATGTGGCTAAGACATCATCTGTGTTTGCTACAATAAACAAACAAATGATACTGGATTTCCTTTTATTGTAGGTCCGTTACACAAATTCTAATCAACAAATATTTCAATCGAGTAGCGATTACCAACTATATACTCTATTGGGCTTCTGAAGATGTTGTCACAGAAAGTGTAGTCATTTATTGTTATTGGTGTTATCATAAGTCTTAAGAATCATAAAAGCAAACTACAGAAGTAAGTCCTGATACTTTCCAGTTAGACAAAACATTTGGCAAGTCAATCAACTTATGTGTGGTTTGACCAAGAGTAAGAAACAGACTGGGAAGTGCCGTGGGTGTTAGATCAAGTCTCCCACTGAATCATTCCAAAAAAAGAGTTTTACTTCTGTGGAGAGAGCTCATTAATGAGTAATTTGGACACAGATGTTACATAAATTATCGGGACTAAAATTTTTCATAGAATGGGAATTGAGGTAAAATACCAATAAGAATATGAAACCGAAAAAAAGTCTTTTTTTTTTTTTTTTTTAGCATTACTTGCAGTCAGAGGCCTCTTATGCAATTAAAGTTTCCCACATCCATGTAAAAACATCAGAGCCAACAGGAGGAAGGGAAGGCCCTTCATGTTCTTTAAGGATGTTTACCAACCACTATAAATAGATGCACTTCTATTTTTTTTAAATTTTAATTCCAGTGTAATTAACATACAGTGCTATATTAGTTTCAGGTGTACAGCATGGTGATTTAACAATTCCATACATTACCCAGTGCTCATCAGGATAAGTGCACTCTTAATCTTCTTCACCTATTTCACCCACCCACCTCCCTTCTAGTAATCATCTGTTTGTTCTCCATAGTTGAGAGTCTGTTTTTTGGATTACCTCTTATTTTTCCTTTGTTCATTTGTTTTGTTTCTTAAACTCCACATATGAGTGAAGTGGTATTTGTCTTTCTCTGACTGGCTTATTTTGCTTAGCGTGATACTGTCCAGATCCATCCATGTTATTGCAAATGGCAAGATTTCATTTTTTTGTGGCTGAATAATACATATATTATATACATCTTCTTCATCCATTCATCAACTGTGGACACTTGGGCTGCTTGCATAGTTTGGCTTTTGTAAATAATGCAATAAACATAAGACTGCATATATCCCTTCAAATTAGTGTTTTCATATTCTTTGGGTAAATATGCAGTAGTGTGACCACTGGATCTTAGGATCGTTCTATTTTTAAGTTTTTTGAGGAAGCTCCATACTGTCTTCCTCAGTGGCTGTACCAGTTTGCATTCCCAAAAGTGCATGAGGGTTCCTTTTTCTCCACATTCTCACCAACACTTATTGTCTTTAGTTTAGTTTTGTTTTGTTTTTATAATAACCATCCTGACAGGTGTCAGGTGATAACTCATTGTGGTTTTAATTTTCGTTTCCCTGATGTTGAGGGATGTTGAGACTCTTCTCATGTGTCTGTTGGTCATCTGGATGTCTTCTTTGAAGAAATGTCTGTGCATGTCTTCTCCCCATTTTTACCTGAATTATTTGTTTTTTTGAGTGCTGAGTTTAATAAGTTCTTCATATATTTTGGATATTAACCCTTTATTAGAAATGTCATTTGCAAATATCTTCTCTCATTCAGTAGGTTGTCTCTTAATTTTGTTGGTTGTTTCCTTAGCTGTTCAGAAGTTTCTATTTTGATGTAGTCCCAATAGTTTATTTTTGCTTTTATTTCCCTTGCTTCAGGAGACATATCTAGAAAAAAATTCCTACTGCTGATGTCAGAGAAATTAACACCTGTGCTCTCTTCTAGGATTTTTATGGTTTTAGTTCTCACATTTTGGTCCTACATTTTGGGTCTGTTTTTGTGTATAGTGTAAGAAAGTGGTTCAGTTTCTTTCTTTTGCATGTAGCTGTCCAGTTTTCCCAACAAAATTTATTGAAGAGACTGTCTTTTCCCTATTGCATATTCTTGCCTCTTTTACCAAAGATTAATTGACCATATAATTGCGGGTTTAATTCTGGGCTTTCTACCATGTTTCATTGACC
The DNA here is from genome assembly GCF_003265705.2 of Callorhinus ursinus. Classification (NCBI taxonomy): domain Eukaryota; kingdom Metazoa; phylum Chordata; class Mammalia; order Carnivora; family Otariidae; genus Callorhinus; species Callorhinus ursinus. The sequence goes on along the minus strand of NW_027397066.1, from coordinate 16,517,326 downwards.
TATGTGTCTGTTTTTGTGGCAGTACCATATGTATGTTTTGATTATTACAGCTTTTTAATATAACTTGAAATCTGGAATTATGATATCTCCAGTTTTGCTTTTCTTTTTCAAGATTGCTTTGGCTATTCGAAGTCATTTGTGGTTCCACACAAATCTTAGCATAGTTTGTTCTATTTCTGTGAAAAATGCTGTTGGTATTTTGATAGGTATTGCATTAAATCTGTAGATTGCTTCAGTCCATATAGACGATTTAACAATATCTGTTCTCCCAATCCATAAGCATAGACTATCCTCCCATTTGTTTGCATCATCTTCAATTTCTTTTATCAATGTTTTACTGTTTTCAGAATACAAGTCTTTCACCTTCTTGGTTACATTTATTCCTAGGTATTTTAATATTTATAGTGCAATTATAAATGGGATTGTTATCTTAATTCTCTTTCAGCTATTTCATTATTAGTGTATAGAAATGCAATGGGTTTCTGTACATTGAATTTGTATCTTGTGACCTTACTGAATTCATTTATCAGTTCTAGTAGTTTTTATTTTTATAAGGTCTTTAGGGTTTTCTATACAATATCATGTCATCTGTTAATAACAAACATTTAACTATTTCCTGACCAACTTGGATGTCTTTTATGTCTTCTTGTTGTCTGATTGCTGTGGCTAGGACTTCCAGCACTCTGTTGAATAAAAGTGGTGAGCGTGGACATCCCTGTCTTGTTCCTGACCTTAGGGAAAAGGTTCTCAGTTTTTCCCCATTAAGGATAATGTTAGTTGTGGGTTTTTCATATATGACCTTTATCATGTTGAGGTATGCTCCCTATAACCCTACTTTGTTGAGGGTTTTTATCATGAATGGATGTTGTACTTTATCAAATGCTTTTTCTGCATCTACTAAAATAATCATGTGGCTTTTATTCTTTCTCCTGTTGATGTGATATATCACATTGATTGATTTATGAATATTAAACCATACTTGTATCTCAAAAATAAATCCCTCTTGATCGTGGTGAAAGACTTCTTTAGTGTATTATTGTGTTCAGTTTGCTGATAGTTCATTGAGGATTTTTGTGTCAATGTTCATCAGAGATACTGGCCTGTAGTGCTCTTTTCTTGTGGTGTCTTTGTCAGCTTTGGTATAGTGTAATGCTGGCCTTATACAATGAATTTGGAAGTTTTCCTTCTTTTTCTATTTTTTGGAATACTTTAAGAAGAATAGATATTAACTCTTCTTTAAATGTTTGTTAGAATTCATCTGTGAAGCCATCTGGTCCTGGACTTTTATTTGCTGGGAAGTTTTTTGATTACTGATTCAATTTCTTTGCTGGTTATTGGTCTCTTCCAATTTTCCATTTCCTCCTGTTTCAGTTTTGGTGTGTTATATCTTTCTAGGAATTATCCATTTCTTCTAGGTTGTCCAATTTGTTGGCATATAGTTTTTCATAATATTCTCTTATAGTTGTTTGTCTTTTTATAGTGTTGGTTGTTATTTCTCCAAAATTAGAAAATTTTGATTTTATTTATTTGAGTCCCTTCTCTTTTTGTCTTGATAAGTCTGGCTAGAGGTTTATCAATTTTATTGAATTTTTCAAAGAGCCAGCTCCTGGTTTTATTGATCTGTTTTATTGTTTTTTTTTCAGTTTCTATATCATTTATTTTTGTTCCAATCTTTATTATTTCCCTCCATCTGCTGGTTTTGGGTTCTATTTAATGTTCTTTTCTAGGTCCTTTAGATACAAGGTTGGATCATTTGAAATTTTTTCCTGCTTCCTGAGGTAGGCCTGTATTGCTATCAACTTTCCTCTTAGAAACACTTTTGCTACATCCCAAAGATTTTGGACCATTTTGTTTTCATTTTAATTTCTCTCCATTTACTTTTCGATTTCTTCTTTGATTTCTTGGTTGACCCATTGTTTAATAGCATGTTATTTTACTTCCATGTATTTGTGCTTTCCAGATTTTCTCCTATGATTGATTTCTAGTTTTGTAGTATTGTGGTCAAAAAAGTTGCATGGAATAATTTATCTTTTTTTAATTTGTTGAGACTTGTTCTGTGGCCTAATATGTGATCTGTTCTGAAGAATGTCCTATGTGCACTTAAAAAGAATGTGTTTTCTGCTGTTTTAGGATGGAATACAATATATCTGTTAAATCCATCTGGTTCTGTGTGTCATTCAAAGCCACTGTTTCCTTGCTTATTTTCTCTTTGGATGATCAGTCAATCAATGTAAGTGGGGTTTTAAAAGTTCAAAATCCCCTATTATTACTGTGTTACTATCAATTAGTTCATTTATGTTTGTTTTAACTGTTTTATTTAGGTGCATGAATATTTACATCATTGTATCTTCTTGTTGGATTGTCCTCTTTCTTATTATATAGTGTCCTTTGTCTCTTGTTACAGTCTTTCTTTTAAAGTCTGTTTTGTCTGATGTAAGTATTGCTACCCTGGCTTTCTTTTGACATCCATTTCATTAATCGTTTGTCCAGCCCCTCACTTTCAATCTGCAGGTGTCTTTAGGTCTGAAATGAGCCTCTTGTAGGCAACATATAGCTGGATCCTGTTTTTTGTTGTTGTTGTTGTTTAACCTGTTCCTTCACCCTGGTTCTTTTGATTGTAGCATTTAGTCCACTTACATTCAAAGTAATTATTGATACAAAAGTATTGCTATTTCGGTACTTTTTTGTGATTGTTTCTGTAGTTCTTCTCTGATACTTTCTTCTCTTCTCTTTCACAGTTTGCTGGCTTTCTTTAGTGACATATTTGTATTCCTTTCTCTTTACTTTTTACATATTTATTACTAGTTTTTGATTTTCAGTTACTATTAGATTTGTATATAACATCTTCTGCATATAGCAGTCTATATTAAGTTGACGGTAGCATAAGTTTGAACCCATTCTTTACCACCACCCCATACACACACACACATTTTAGGTATATTATGTTATTTTTTACATGCTTTTATTTTGTGAATTCCTTGACTGATTTTTACACATATACTTATTTTACTGCTTTTGTGATTTATACTTTTCTTGCTCTTACTTATGATCTTTCTTCTCCACTCAAAGAGTCCCCTTTAACATTTCTTGTAGGGATGGCTTAGTGGTCATGAACTCCTTTAGCTTTTGTTTGTCTGAGAAACTCTTTATCTCTCCTTCTATTCTGAATGATAGCCTTGCTGGCTAGAGTATTCTTGGCTGCATATTTTTTCCTTTTACTACTTTGAATTTATCATGCCACTCTCTTCTGGCTTACAAAGTTTCTGCTAAAAACTCAGCTGCTAGCCTTATGAGGTTTTCCTTGTATGTAAGTGATTTATTTTCTTTTACTGCTTTTAAAATTGTCTCTTTCTCACTACTTTTTGCTATTTTAATTACTATGTGTCTTGTTGTAGACCTCACTGGGTTGATTTTGTTGGGGGACCTCTGTGCCGCTTTGATCTGGATATCTCCTTCCCCAGATTAGGCACTTTTTTTCAGCTATTATTTCTTCAAATAAATGTTCTGCCTCCTTTTCTCTCTCTTCTTCTTCTGGGTTCCCTATAATGCAAATCTTATTATGTGTGATAGAGTCCCTGAGTTCCCTAAGTCTATTCTCATTTTGCATAATTTTTTTTTCTCTTACCTGCTCAACTTGATTTTTTTTTTCCATTATTCTGTCTTCCAGGTTGCTAATTCTTTCCTCTGCTTCTGCTAGCCTGTCATTTATTCCATCTGGTGTATTTTTAATTTAATTTATTGTGTTCATCTCTAATTGGTTCTTTTTTATTTCTTAAGAGCTTCACCAATGTCCTCCAGTGTTTCCTCAAGTCTAGTATCTTTATGATCATTACTTTAAATTCTCTATCAAGCATATTACTTATATTCATTTTAGTTAGGTCTCTTGCTGTGATTTTGTCCTGTTCTTTCATTTGGGACATATTCTTCTGTCTCCTCACTTTGTCTGACTCTGTATCTGTTTCTATGTGTTAAGAAAGTCAGATGCATCTTCTGCTCTTGAAAGTAATGGCCTTATGAAGAAGAGTTCCTATAGTGTCCTGCAGTGCAGTGTCCCCTGTTTACCAGAATCTGGTGCTTCAGGGGGTGTCTCCTATGTGTGTCACGTGCACCCTGCTCTTCTGTCCTGGCTTCCTCTCCCTTCAGTCCAGTTGTCTGTAGAAACTCTCTGCCTGTTGTAGGCAGTGTTTGGTCCCTGGCTGGGGTGGAGACACAGTTTTAACAAAATGCACACCAATCTGCTTGCAAAATGAGACCTGCTGCTACAGAGACCAGGGCTATGTTGGAGGTGAGTACAATTTTAACAAGGTCTGCCTCAGGCTTCTGCAGGCTCCACCACTGCCACCACTGCAGTGTCCAAGGCCCCACAGAATATATGGGTTGGGAGACATGATGTCGGCAAGGTTTGTATTGGTCCTCTGGGGTAGGGGATATGTAGTGCCGGGACTGAGGGAAGTGTGACTGGGAAGGGCAGATTGCCAAAGCCCAGGAGAAGTGGGGCATGATGTTAGCAAGTTAGGTATGAGTGCTGACACAGCAGTGGTTCCTGCTGGTGGCTGTGAGTTTATGCTGTGGTGTGGGGGAATGAGATGGTGCTTGCCAGCTCTTTTGTTCCTAGAGAAGTTCCTCAGCTAACCCTGCCTCTCCAGGACATCCTCTGACATGAATAAACTACTCTTCCTCCTGTATGCCCCTAGGTATTTTTCAAACTGATGCTTCTATGCTGTATTTCTGGAGGCTATTTGTCCGGTTGTCTCTTTAAGGGAAGGGACTCAGCTTCCTATAGCCCTCCAGGTTCTCCTGGAACTGAGCCCACTGATTTTAAAATTCCAGGTTTTAAGTCCCTCTGGTTGTAAGAACTCACAAAATTCAGCCCCTCTCACTTTCAAAGCCAAACGTCGTGAGAATTCATCCTTCCTGTATAGGTTCCTTAGTGTTGTAGTTAGTTTTTCACCCTTCTCCATGCCCATGGCTCTCTTCTGCCCATGGATGGCTATGGTTTAGCTCCCTACTGCATCTCTGCCCTTCCTGTCCTCTTTGATGTGACTTCTCTACTTTTAGTTGTGGAGTTTTTTTCTGCCAGTCTTCAGGTTGTTTTCTGTTGTTTTTTGTTTTTGTTTTTGTTTTTGTTCTATGCTGATATGAGTGTTATCTAGTTGTATCTGTGGGACAAGTTTGGCTTAAGGTGTTCTCACTCTGTCATTTTCCCAGCCTCCAGTAGATACACTTCTGACAGCAACCTCTCTGAAGGAGTCCAGTGACCTCTAACAGTGGAGGCCCAGTTGACAGGAAATGAAATATAGTTTGTCTCCTATGTGATTAGTCTGCCTTTGCCCTTATAGGACAGGAAAACATTTTAATCCACCCATTTGCTACAGAAACCTCTCTCTGCTCTTCAGAACAGTGAGGTGATTTTCTAGTGCATCTTAACCATGTCCAGTTTCAATTAGATTATTTAAGAGTCTATAACTTAAAATTTATCAAAGGAGAATAGATTGACTATAAGGCATGGGAGAAACTAATATTCACTGAGCCACTAGTATGTCATAGAAAGTGTCCTACATGTTTCAGATATTATCACATTTAATTCCCAAAACAATCCTGTAGGAGGTAGGAATTAATACAACTTTACATTCAGGAAATGTAACATTTTAAAAAAATTAAGTGAGAGTCACTTGTCAGCCATGTGCCCTAGGGTAGATTTCTTAAGATCTCTGTACTGTCTTCACATTCACATTAAAATTACCCTCATCTTAGAAAGAAGGCAGTCTAATAGAATAACTTAACTAAAATGGGGGCTTCTCTTGGAAGGGCTGCATTTGCATTTTAAAGGTATGGATAATTAAGTCAAATCTATTCTTGGAAGAATGTTTATGACTCAAGTTGAGGAGCATTTCTTTAGAACTGCCTCCATCTTTCCAGGTCCTAAAAAGGGCAGGACCAATTCTGAAATGTCATCAACTCCCATTTTAGCTCAATACATTATTACCACCTGTAAATACTCTCTGGGCATATGATGATTTTTCTAGTACCTACTTTCATTTTTATTCATTTATTTTTTTAACATTTGGCAGATAGAGACCTCTGGGTCTCTACTCTAGCATCCCTTCTGATTGGTAGATACCTATGCCATACAGAATACTAAACATGTTTCGTATTACCTATTAATAAACACACAAAAGATATTTCTGCAAATTTGTAAGAGATCCAAAGTGTATTGAGAAATGTTGACTATTTTAACAGCATAGAGGAAGCCATAGCCACAAAAAAAAAAAAAAAATGTTTTTCTGACTTCTTTTACCTCAACCCACGGTAAGAAGTACCTTTTCAGGATATGCAGTACATATCCACATATATGTCTGTGTTTTTATATAACAAAAACAAGTTTTAAAAAGTAAGATAAGATATACCCTTACTGTATGCAGGACACTCTGATATTTTCTCCAATTTATTTTTTCTACTTTATTAGGTATAATTGACAAAAGTGTAAGATATTTAAAGTGTACATTGTGTGATTTGATATACATATACAGTTTTAAAGGATTCCCCCATTTTGTTAATTAACACGTACATCACCTCATGTATTTATTGTTTTGGGTTTTGTTTGCCTGTTCATTTTGGTAAGAACGTTTAAATTCTACTCAGCAAATTTCAATTATACAATTCAGTTTTATCAACTATAGTTACTATGTTATACAGTAGATCCTAAGACCTTTTTCATCATATAGCTAAAAGTTTGTACCTTTTTACCAATCTCTCTACTTCCCTGACCCACGCAGTCCCAGGCAACCATTTTTCTATTCTCTGTTTCTATGACATTGACTTTTTTTAGGTCCATCCATGTTTTACAAGTGGCAATATTTCCTTCTTTGTAATAGCTGAATAATATTCCATTATATATATATTTTTTCTTTATTCATTCATATGTTGATGCACACTTAGGTTGTTTCCATATCTTCAGTACTGTAAATAATTCCTAAGTGAACTTGGCAGTGCAGATATCTTTGATATCCCGTTTTCAGTTCCTTTGGATAGATACCCAGAAGTAAGATCATTGCATCATATGGTAGTTCTATTTTTAATTTTTTGAGGACTCTCCATACTATTTTCCATAGTATCTGTGCCAATGTACATTCCTACCAGCAATGCACAAGAGGTTGCTTTTCTCTACATCCTTTCCAAACTTTTATATCCTATCTTTTCAACGATACCCATTCTAACAGGTGTGAAGTGATATCTCATTTTGGTTTTAATTTGCATTTCCCTGATGATTAGTGTTGATGAGCACCTTTTTATGTACCTGTTGACCATCTGTATCTTGTCTTTGGAAAAATGTCTATTCAGTTCTTCTACCCAAGTTTTAACCGACTTTGACTTTTTGGTATTGAGTTGTGTCAGTTCTTTATATATTTGGGATATTAACTCCTTGTAGATAGATGACTCACAAATATTTCCTCCCATTCCTGAGGTTGCCTTTATTTTGTTGATTATTGCCTTTGCTGTACAGAAGAAGCTTTTTAATTTTGTGTAGTCCCACTTATTTATTTTTGCTTTTGTTATCTTTATTTTTTATGTCAAATAAAAAACAATCACTGGCAAGATCAATCTCAAGAAGCTTACCTCCACTTTTTCTTCAAGGACTTTTAATGTTTCAGGTCTTACATTTAAGGCTTCAATCCATTTAGAGTTGTTTTTTGTTTATGGTATAAGATAGGAGTCCAGTTTCATTCTTTGCATGTGAGTATCCAGTTTTCCCATCACCTTTTATTAAAGAGACTATCTTTTCCTCATTGTCTACTCATGGCTCCTTTGTCTTAAATTGATTGACCATATATACATGAGTTTCACTCTAGGTTCTGTATTCTGTTCCACTAATCTATATGTCTCTTTTTATGCCAAATACCATACTGTTTTGATTACTATAGCTTTGTAATGTGGTTTGGAATCAGGATGTATGATACTTCCAGCTTTGTTCTTCTTTCTCAAGTCTGCTTTGGCCAATCAGGGACTTTTATAGTTCCATACAAATTTTAGGATTTTTTTTTCTTTTTCTGTGAAAATGCCATTTGAGTTTTGATTGGGATTGCACTGAATATGTAGATAGCTGTAGGTAGTATGAACACTTTAACAAAATGAATTTTTCCAATCCATGAGCGTGAAATATCTCTCCATTTATTTATGTCTTCTTCAATTTCTTTCATCTATGTCTTATAGTTCTCAATATACAGATTTTTCACACCCTTGGTTAAATTTATTACTAGGCATTTTATTCTTTTTGATGCAATTATAAATAGGATTGTTTTCTTAATTTCTCTTTCTGATAGTTTATCGGTAGTATTTAGAAATGCAGTTGATTTGGGTGTATCAATTTTGTACCCTGAAACTACTGAATTCATTTATTAATTCTAGCAGTGTTTTACTGGAGTCTCTAGGATTTTCTATATATAATATCATGTCATCTGCAACTGGAGACAATTTTACTTCTTCTTTTCTCTTTTGGATGACTTTTGTTTTTACTTACCTAGTTGTTCTGGCTAAGTCTTCTAGTATTATGTGGAATAAAAGTGTCAAGAATAGGCATTATTGTCTTGTTCCTAATCTTAGAGGAAAAGTCTTCAGCTTTTGCAACTGAATATGTTAGCTGTGGGCTTGTCACATATGACCTTTGTTATGTTGAAGTACATTCCCTCTATACCTACTTTTTTGAGAGTTTTTATCATGAATGGATGTTTAATTTTGTGAAATGTTTTTTTCTAGTTCTATTGAGATTATACAACGTTTTATCCTTCATTTTATTAATGTGGTATATCACATTGATTGATTTATAGATGTTAAACCATCCTTGCATCCCTGGAATAAATCTCGCTTGATCATGGTAATTTTCTTTTTTGTGGTATCCTTGTTATTTTTGGTATCAGGGTAATGCTGGCCTCATAGAAATAGTTTTGATGTAGTCCTTCCTCTTCTTTTTTTTGGGGGGGGATGGGTTTGAAAAGAATTGGAATTACTTTTCATTTAAGTGCTTGGTAGAATTCACCAGTGAAGCCATCTGGTCTTGGACTTCCTTTGTTGGGAGGTAAATTTTGATTACTGATTCAATTTACTAGTAATGGTCTGTTCAGATTTTCTATTTCTGCATGGTTAAGTCTTATAGATTTTATGTTTCTCAAAATTTATCCATTTCCTCTAAGTTTTTCAATTTGTCATTGTATATTTTTTTCATTATAGTCTCTTCTGATCCTTTGTATTTATGTGATATCAGGTATAAATGTCTCCTTTCTCATTTTATAATTCTATTTGAGTCTCCCCTCTTTTTTTTCTTAGTAAGTCTATATAAAGGTTTGTCTATTTTGTTTATATTTTCAAAATGCTATCTCTTAGTTTCATTGATCTTTTCTTTTGTCTTTTTATTCTCTATTTCATTTATTTCTGCTCTGACTTTTGTTATTTCCTTCCTTCTACTAATTTTGGGCCAAGTTTTCTCTTCTATTTCTAGTTCCTTAAGGTGTAGTTAGGTTGTTGGTAGAACTTCTTTTGCTGCATCCCATAAGTTTTGGTATATAGTATTTTCATTTTCATTTATTTCAAAATATTTATTTATCTTTTGATTTATTGTTAGACCCATTGATTGTTCACTACCATATTGTTTAATCTCCATGTTTTGTGATTTTTCAGTTTCCTTCATGTAATTGATGTCTAGTTTCATACCATTGTGGTCAGAAAAGATTATTAATATGATTTCAATCTTCTCAAATTCATAGTATCTACTTTTATTAATTGTGTTTTTGTGTCTGCATGCATCAAATCCTTAGTTAATATCCTGGAGTAGGTATAAGACTAGTAATTTAAGAATAGATTTTGTTGCAAACAATATTAAGTGGTATACTTTGAAATATACACAGAAGCCCTCAAATTTTACATGAAGCCTATTTTGGGAGAGATTTACAAAATATTCAGATTCTTCTGCTAGAAAATTAGACATAAATCTTCTAGAAAGATAAAATGTTTACACTCTTTTATCCTGGATACTAGGGATAAAAATCAAGTATTAATTTTAAGTGAAAGAAACATACAGTATGTGTGCTTTTGGTTTTCTATTTCCCTGGGCACTCTAGCTTATTAGAGAAAGTCACCAAGCTTTTATTGCACTTTGGTTCTCAAGTTATCTTTTACTTTGAAAATCACTTTAAAGTGGTATTCATTAGAATAAGCGTTCTCAAACTTCTAGACTCTACGTTGTTTCAGGATTGTAATGTTCCCTTATAACCTTTATCTTCACTAGCTCATGGAAAGAAAAAAATGAAAGGAATTTATAATGTTCTTGAACCATGACAAAAAGGAAAGTAATTCAGTGGTTAACTCACTTCCCACACAAGAGCATAGGCATGGTCACTGTGGAGATACTTTTACTGTGTAAGATACCTACAAGTCACTGGATAGTTTAGAACACCTAGGTCTCTCCAGACTACCCTGATTGGGATGATCTTACATGGTAAAGGATCTCTGTCCTCGACACTGACATGATGTTCTTTTACAGCATCCTGTCATTCTATGTGTGCATTTATGACAATTGTTTTTGCATTTGTTGGTTCATATACCAGTTTTCTCTACTGAATGATGAGTTCTTGTGTTTTATTGACTTTACTATCACCAGTATCTAGCAGTTACATAACACGTAGTAGAAGGTACTAAATGTTTTGCCAAATAAAGTATGCCAGGAAAGAAGGAAGAAAGGAAGAGAAGAAGGAAGGAAGGAAGGAAGGAAGGAAGGAAGGAAGGAAGGAAGGAAGGACGGACTAAAGAACAAATGAAGGCAACAACGAACAAAGGAAGGAAAAAGGGTGGTGATCTCTAGCCATCTCATGAATTCTGCCCTAAAATCACATATATTTCCCACTCCTTTATTATAGTATACCTAGAATAGGGACATGTTCATTCAGGGAGGTTTTTATGGCTGCAGTGAAGTAAAGGGTCAGAGAAATAAGTGGAGCTCAGATTATATAAAGCCTTGTGGGCAACTTTAGGGACTTTGTCTGATTGAGTGAAATTTGGGACTACTGCAGGATTTTGAACAGAGAAGTAATGTGATCTGAATTCCATTTTAAAAGGTTTACTCTGCTTGTTTGAAAATAGACTATAGGGGGGCAATAATAGAAGCAAGTTATACCTGTTAGGATGCTATTGCTGTAATTCAGGCTAGAGAAGATGACATCTCTGATCAGAGTGACAGCAATAGAGGTAGTGAGAGATTGTGAAACTCTGGATATGATCTGAAGGTAGAGTTATCAGAGTTCCTGATGGAGGACTCCAGTTTTATTGACTTGAATGACTGGAAGGATGGTGTTCTTATTAATTGAAATGAGAAACCTATGGGTAGATCAGTTAGGAGGGAGGTCAAAAATTCAATGTAGCACATGTTGATTATGAGACATCTGATAGACATTCATGTAGGGATGTTGAGTAGCAACTAAGTATGAGTCTGGATTTTCAGAGCTTCGTACTACACATATAAATTGTGAGTCATTGACATATAGAAGTTATTTAAAGTCATGAGGTTAGAAAAGCTCAAAAAGGAGTAAGTATATATGAATAAGAGGACTGAACTCTCTGGAAAACAGTATGGAGATTCCTCAAAAAGTTGAAAATAGAACTACCATATGACCCAGCATTTGCACTACTGGATATTTACCCCAAAGATACAAATGTAGGGATCCAGAGGGGTAAGTGCACCCTGATGTTTAGAGCAGCAATGTCCACAATAGCCAAACTATGGAAAGAGCCAAGATGTCCATCGACAGATGAATGGATAAAGAAGATGTGGTATATATATATATATATATATATATATATATATATATATATATATATAATGGAATATTATGCAGCCATCAAAAGGAATGAAATCTTGCCATTTGCAATGACGTGGATGGAACTGGAGGGTATTATGCTGAGCGAAATAAGTCAATCAGAGAAAGACATGTATCATATGACCTCACTGATATGAGGAATTCTTAATCTCAGGAAACAAACCAAGGGTTGCTGGAATGTTGGGGGTGGGAGGGATGGGGTGGCTGGGTGATAGACATTGGGGAGGGTATGTGCTATGGTGAGTGCTGTGAATTATGTAAGACTGTTGAATCACAGACCTGTACCTCTGAAACAAATAATATACTATATGTTAAAAAAAAAAAAAAGAAGAGGATAGCAGGAAGGGGGAAATGAAGGGGGGGAAATCGGAGGGGGAGATGAACCATGAGAGATTATGGACTCTGAGAAATGGACTGAGGGTTTTAGAGGGGAGGGGGTGGGGGGATGGGTTAGCCTGGTGATGGGTATTGGGGAGGGCACGTACTGCATGGAGCACTGGGTGTTATACGCAAAGAATGAATCATAGAACACTACATCAAAAACTAATGATGTAATGTATGGTGATTAACATAACATAATAAAAAAATAAGTTAAAAAATAGAGGACTGAGCTCTGAGACACTCTAACGAAATTAGAATAGTCCTTTCCTTCTTGAGTTAAAGTTTTCTCCATTTTTATTTTGCAAAGGAGAAGCTGGATTTATTAATCAAAATAAGAAAACAAAGGAAGAAGTTGTATTCAGGATTGGAATGATGTGGTGCCAAATTTAAGAAGATCATAGATCAGAATGGTGACAGATCCTATCTGGAATAGCAGTGCAACTGTCAAAACAAACTTTGAAGAAATGTGACTGTATCAAACACAGGATTTATAAAAGTCTACACTGCACCCCAACATTCTTCCAGTAAAAATAGGCCTTTGGCATTCCATCCCCACTACTGAAAATTATCTTGGTGCCTCTTACTGTCCACAAGCCAGTAACTCCTATATTAACTTCCTCTTGTTACCATAACAAATTACCACCAATATTTCCCGCTGCTGTTGTAGGGCAGCTGCATCGCATTGGTTGAATTAAACTGAAAACCAGAAGGCAAGGGACCCTGAGAGAAGCAGTCTGTAGACGTCAGTTCCCCTCCTTACATGTTCTTATAACAACTATTTCCTTTCTAATACTTTTTATGACTGTAATCTATTTTTATTTTTAGGATTATTAGATAAATAATTATCTTTTTCTCTTAGAATTTACACTGCATGATGTCAAAGATTATGCCAGTGTTGCTTACAATTACATCACCAAATCCTCTTGTAGGCTTCACATACTGAACGTACTTAATAAATTATTGTTAAATATTGGAAGGAAGGAAAAAAAACTCAATTAATCAATGAACTGTTTTGTTTTCTCTCTTTCAATTATTCTCACATCATCCACCATACTGGTACCCACTGGCTTCTGGCACCAGTCTTGTATCTGTCTCTCTTCCTAAGTCCCTTGCTAAACACTTGGGAAAAAATTTGACTCTAACTACTTTGACAATTGGTCCATCCTAGGAAAGGATTTCTAACTCCTCTGTCCACTTAGTTCTTGTTCACCTTCTAAGCTTTAGCCCCTCTCTCCTCTTCTCCCTCTCCTAACTTACATATATAGAAATCAGACAAACTTTATATGATAAATGATGAATGATGATAACTGGCAGCAGTTTAAATGACAGTGACTATATGACTTTAACATGCTAAATTCTCATACTTTTCCTTCCTTAGGAAACTGTTCATACCTTCATTCAAAAGCTTTTTTGGTTTTTCCAGTAGATCTCCTCTCAGGTTCTACTTTGTCCTGCCCCACATTCTCATTCTATTTTAGGGTAGTTCAGTGAACTATGCATATTTAAATGAATAAATCTTTCACATGAAAAAAGTTATCACTTTTCCTTTACTTTTTTTAAATTTAATTTTATGTTATGTTAATCACCATACATTACATCATTTGTTTTTGATGTAGTGTTCCATGATTCATTGTTTGCGTATAACACCCAGTGCTCCATTCAATATGTGCCCTCCTTAATACCCATCACCGGATTAACACATCCCCTCCCCCCAAAACCCTCAGTTTGTTTCTCAGAGTCCATAGTCTCTCATGGTTCATCTCCCCCTCCGATTCCCACCCCTTCATTTTCCCCTTACTACTCTCTTCTTTTTTTTTTTTTTTTTAACATATAATGTATTATTTGTTTCAGAGGTCCTTTACTTCTTAAAACTTGAGAAAAACTGAATAAAAGAGTCCTGTGAAGGATTTGGCACTTTAAGACAATAATACTTACTGGATCCAAAAATACATTTTCTAAGATTTGAAATAGAAATTTTTTCGTGATAAAGTCAATAACAATAGGATCTTATTACACAAGCGAGAAAGCACAGTTCTGAATTAAGTGTCTTGACATTCACTAAATGCCAGCATATAAGGTTGAAATTTTGAAGAGACCATTAAGGAAAATTTTCTACTCAGCCTAAGTATAGCCGATTAGTACAGATAACAATAGATTTATCATTTTGTGTTTAGTGACTATCTTAGAAAGGAGTAAACACTTAGGGATTTCTTTGGAAATATATGCAGATGAAAATGTATGCTTTAAAAATCCTGCTGTAAACTCTACTATTCTGGCAGGCTTAATCAGATACTTTAGTTGTCAGAAATGACTATAGATACTATTCAAGGTTTGCCATTTTTCCAAGAATAAAATGACTTAACAAATCATCGTATTAAATATAATTCAGTGTTTCATTCATGGTTCAGAAGGAACTTCAGAATCATCCCCAATTCTTACGTCAGCTTCATTGATGTTTACCACTTTGAACCAGAGAACCTGTTAGGATTCTGTGGATGAGAGATGGCTAATATCAATTGACATTTGAAGTCTAATTATACCAGTTAGTAAAGTTAGAATGGAAAAAGCATGGGTTTATTTGTTTATAAACCATATTCAATTAAAAAGATGTAGATATGATTTTACCAGTAAAATAAATTTCATCAGTTACATAAATGAATTAAAAGTGGACAACAGAAACCATCATACAAAATCACACTTGCTAGTAGTGTTTAACTTGATTACTTTAATTTAATAATTTAACTTTACCTTAAATATGGCCAGATTTTCAAAGAGGCTGTACCATTTCACCTTCCACCAGCAGGGCTTAAGGTTTCCATTCTCTCTACATCCTCACCAGCTCTTGTTCTTATTTGTCTTTTTGACTATAGCCATATGAGTGGGTGTGAAGAAGTATCTCACTGTGATTTTGATTTTCATTTCCCTGATGGCTTCAAGTTGTTGAGCATCTTTTCATGTGCATATTGATCATTTGCATATCTTCCATAAAGAAATGTCTATTCAGATCCTCTCCCCATTTTTAAATTGGGTTATTTATCTTTCAATTATCAAGTTGTAGGAACTGTTTGTTTTCCTATTCTAGATACAAGTCCCTTATCAGATAGATGATTTACAAAAATTTTCTCCCATTCTATGGGTCATCTTTTTACTTTCTACTAGTGCATCTTTCATTTTGGTTATAGTACTTTGCAACTCAAGCATTTTCATTTGGTTCTTTTTAAAAAAAAAGTTCTATATCTTTACTGATATTTTCTATTTGATGAGATGTTGTCATCATAATTTACTTCTATAAGCATGATTTCTTTACATCTTTGAACATTTTTATAATGGTTAGTTAAAGTCCTAACCTTTGTTTTAGTCTTTTCTTTCTTTGGGCACTAATTTTCTAATCCACATTTTAGTAGTAAATACCGGATAAGAAAATTGTGGGTTAACAGGATAAGATACATTAAACGAGGGTCAGAGTCACTGAGACCTAGTAATTCATGATTTTTAAGGAAAAAAAAAACTTTAGAATTCATTTGTGATAGTTTGGTTTTATTTTAAGATTTTATTTATGTATTTGACGGAGACAGACACAGCGAGAGAGGGAACACAAACAGGGGGAATGGGAGAGGGAGAAGCAGGCTTCCCGCCGAGCAGGAAGCCTGATGCAGAGCTCCATGCAGTGCGGAGCTCGATGCGGAGCTCGATGCGGAGCTCGATCCCAGGACCTGGGGATCATGACCTGAGCTGAAGGCAGATGCTCAACGACTGAGCCACCCAGGAGCCCTCATTTGTGATAGTTTTAGTAGGAATTAGAGGAATACATTTAAAATTTTGTTTGTTGTATTTTTGTACATATACTATTTCTTCTGACATGCTTCATAAAAA